>NC_069503.1:451382047-451419547 GCF_027579735.1 Bombina bombina | reverse complement strand
AAATAGTTGGTGTCCCTGACGCGTTTCAAAGGTTTGTGTGGGTAAATCCTTCTTCTTCAGAGGGTTGAGTGAGGAGCTGGGCCGTTATCGCTATTTGTACGCTTCGGGCGGCGGCACGCCCTCTGCGTACGTGACGTCATGCGTGCCAGCGTTACGGAACGTGAATATCACGTTTGTATTAGGCATAGTGTCTCTGCTCTAAAGCTTATTCATTGGTTACCTGTAGCTGCATGGTTGATTGGATCGGTGCAGCCTAGGCTCATGGGATATGTAGTTCTATAGTTGCTGCCCATAGTTAGCTACGATCTCTGGAGGTATAGACAAAATGTAGCACTCGCAACAGTATAGTGTGTACATATTGTAAAGTGTGACCTTGAAATAATGCTTACATACACTTATACTTATAATACCTCACCTATAGAGATGTAAGTTGGTTAGACTTAGTAGAGGCCTCTGGGATATGTAGTTTGCTAGGGAATATCCCTCTATAAATATATCTCCACTCTAAAGTGCAGTCTAACAGAGTTAGTGGCTAGATGTAATAAAAGTATTGATGGGGCATGGACATGTCATAATGTATATTCTAAAATAGATATTCACACTGTGCAATCCCATGAAGTATTTTTGTATTTTACAATTCCTGGATATACAGTGATTAATACATCCTTTGTATATTTTCTTAGTAAGATTAGTATGCATAGATGACATTGCATATTGGTTTCTTACTAATAATTCTTTTTGTGAAAAAGTTTTTCTATATATTCAAAGCTCTCTTAAGTTGTTAAGTTAAGCTTGAGCTTTATTATGGAACATGAGTTGTATACTATATATCTTAGTTAGGATGTAGAGCTCTATATAGTTTTCTGTATTTTTAGAATGTGAGACCTCTTTTATGTAATTTGTAGTTGAGGTTCAGTTAGTTGTTGGGCCTATATTGGAAGGCCAGATAATGTTTTATTTTAAAGATATATATTCTCTATATTGATATATGGTACACAAGTGTTCCTTAGTATTGGGTGTATATTATATATTATGCAGGAAGGTATTGTACCTGGTAGATAGATATATATATATATATGATCAAAGTGAAACTAATCTTTATTATTCAGCTAGATATATGTGTATTCCTTATACTGTATTTTTTACCTATTATTAGGTCTCAAGAATATTAGTCTTTGTTTTTCTGCAGTTATATATTTGTAATATCTTATATAAAGAATATAGTACTATTCTGTAGTAAGCTTAGTGGGGTCTGGTTGGATATAGAGTAGTATAGATACAATTTATAGGTTAATCAGAGGTTTTAATATATTTGAGAGGCTTGGATTCATGTAGCCTACTGAATTAAGAAAGCTGCAATATCTATATCCTTATTTAGACCTTTGGGAGTCATAGAGTCTAGTTTATGTATCCATTCTGTTTCCTTCCTTCTCAGATGGAGTTCTCTACTTACTCCCTCAGGTGGATCTCTGATATGTTCGAGTATAGTGCCTCTTAAACATGACGGATTGGAGTTATGTATTAAGCGAAAATGATTTGAGACACTATGTTTTTTGAAACTATTTTCTATATTTCTAATATGTTCCAAAAGTCTGGTTTTGTAGGGTCTAGTGGTACGTCCTACATACTGGAGCTTACAGTCACATTCAATAAGGTATACTACATATTCTGTTTTACAGTTTGTAATGGAGTCAAATTCCCAGCTTTTTTTGTTTGTGGATGAAGTGATTTTTTTAGTTGGTTTATTAATACTATAGTGATGTTTGCAAGCCTCGCAGTGTAACCGGTTGCATTTAAAGAAGCCTTTTGTTTTATTTTGCAGCCAATTGGTGGTTTTTTTGGTTTCAGATATAGATTTCAGTTTACTTGGAGCTATTATTGCTCTAATGTTTCTACCTTTTCTAAAAACCAATTTTGGGTTGTTTTTAGTTATTCCGTTTAATAGGTTATCTTTTTTTAATATGTGCCAGTGTTTGTTTAAGATAGTTCTGATAGCATTGGCACCTTCATTATATGTTGTGATCATAAGTGGCACATCTTTTTGTTCTTTGCTATTTTTCTTCGAATTTTTTATTATTAATGTGTCTCTATTCATTCTATTGACCTTATTAAATGCCTTTTGTACATTATCAGCTTTGTAACCTTTATTTAATAATTTATTGGTCAAAATTTTTGATTCGTGTAGGAAGTCTTTCTGTCTGGAACAATTCCTTTTTATGCGTAGGAATTGTCCATAAGGTATACTTTGTATCCATGCTGGATGATGGCTACTCGTTGCTGTTAGATAACTGTTGCTGTCTGTAGCTTTGCTATATACTTTAGTTTGAATGGAGTTTTCCTCCTGATAGAGTATGAGGTCTAGGAATTCAATTTCTTTAGGATTAGTTTTATCTGTAAATGTTAGGTTGAAATCATTAGTATTAATATAGTTGACGAAATCTTGGACTGCATTCTTATTGTCCTTGTGTTCCCATATTATTATGATGTCATCGATAAAGCGGTAATATGATTTGATGTTGTCTATGAAGGGGTTATTTTCCCAAATGTATTTGTCTTCCCACATGCCCATATATAGGTTGGCATAGCTGGGGGCGAATTTCGTCCCCATAGCTGTGCCACCTATTTGAAGAAAGTATTCATTATTAAAGGTAAAGTAATTTTTTTGTAAGATGAACTTAGCAGAATCCTTTATGAATTCGATTTTATTTGTTTCTAGATTTGATAGTTTATTTAGCCAGTAGTCTAGTGCTTCTATACCTTTATTGTGGGGGATATTGGTATATAAAGAGCTGACGTCCAGTGTAAGCCAGCAATAATTGTCTTTCCATTTGATGTTAGATAATTTACTAATAGTGTCTGGTGTGTCTCTGATGTGTGATTTAAGGTTGGGCACCAGAGGTTGGAGGAATGAGTCTATATATTCTGATAGTTTTGTAGTGAGGGACCCTATTCCTGAAATAATTGGTCTGCCAGGAGGATTAATATTGCTTTTATGAATTTTAGGTGTGTGGTAGAAGGTGGCTACTTTTGGGTTGGTGATAGATAAGAATAGGAATTTGTGATTATTAATTATATTTTCATGTTTTGCAGTGTCTAAAAGATTTATGTATTCTTTTAAATAGCATTCAGTAGGATTGTTTTTGAGGGGTCTATATGTCTCATTGTCACCAAGTAGTCTCATGGCTTCCTGGATGTATTCTGCTCTATTCTGTATGATGATCCCTCCTCCCTTGTCGGCTTCCCTTATTACTATTTCATGATCATCTTTTAGCTGTTTCAATGTAATTTTCTCTTTCTTGGTAAGATTATCTTTTTTTATTTTATATGTTTCGCACATTTGTAATAAGTCTTCTTGGACTAGCTTTTCAAATACAGGGATATAGTTTCCTTTAGATTGTGTGGGAAAGAAAGTTGATGTAGGTTTGAAACTAGAATGTGTAGAAAAATTTACCGTTGCTGTATTGGAGCTAGGTACATGGTCATTAGCGGTTGGGTTGTCATTATCATTTAGCAATGATTCAAGGTCTATTAGAGCGTTTAGATCATTATCATTTAATTGGGAGGGAGTTATATTGTTCAGGTTTGTAGATTTATCTTTTTGTATTTTTTGGAAGTGCCTATTTAGGGTTAACTTCCTAATATATTTATGTAGGTCTATGAAGAGGTTAAAGGGATTAGGTCCCTTGGTAGGGGCGAATGCTAGGCCTTTTTTTAGAAGGTTTAGTTCCTGTAATGAGAAGGTTTTATGTGATGATAAATTAAATATTTTTACTTCTGAATGTAAGTCTTTAGGATTAGATTTTACATTTTGGTTGATCTTATTCTTTTTTGATTGCATTCGTTTTCCTGCTCTGCACCCTCTTCTTCTGACTCGTTTCTTCTTCTTTTCTGGTGGTGTTGTTTTATTCTCCAGTGTGGGACGTTGGTGTTCTGCTCTGGTAGGAGAGGTATGTGTGGATCTCTGGGTAATGTGTTCTGGTTGCTCTGTTTGTACTGCCGGTGGTATGTATGATGTGGTAGTTGATACGGGGAGGGAGGGTATGATTGGTGCTGTGAGTGTGTGTTGTAGTCTGGTCTCTTGTGGTTGGGTGAGTGTTTGTAAGGGTGTCTGAATTGAGGGTGGGGAGGAGGGTTGTGTGGTGGTGGGTGTTGTCCTAAAAAACGAGAATTGTAGTGATTGTTATTGCGTATATTGTGATGATAGGTATTTCTACGATTGCTATTGCGTGCTTTGTATGGTATATGATTATGGAACGTAGTGTTATGTATACTCTTATTACCTGTATTATGTTGCTCTTTTGGGCCTGGATAATGTAATGAGAAGCCTGGTGAATATATTTCCTCATAGTTATCCTCATTTGTTTTGTCATTAGGTTCAGATGCTGTTGCCAAATTATAATTTTCGCAGTTAAAACCTAGGTTATGGGAAATGTTATTATCTTCTCGTATTCTTTCTTTGTGTAAGTTTAAATCCTTCATGAATTTTTCTCTTTTACGGTTTTCCACTATTTTTTCATATCTTAGAATTTTGTTTTTATTCTCCTTATCAAGTTCATTGTAGTATACATCTCCTTTAAAATTGTTTAGTCTTTGTCTTATATCAGTGATCTGCTCTGTTAGTGTGTCTACCTTTCTGTCCCTGTATTTGATTAGGATTTTCATGAATGTAATAGAGCATTGGTGTAGGGCAGAGTCCCATTCAGATAGTAGCTCAATTTCTGTATCTTCAAATATAGGTGTTTTAGTGAGTTGCAGACCCTGTGGTACGATATTGTATTTGATATATCTTTCAAGTGTTAGGCTGTCATACCAGTTTTGCAATTGTTTTTTACTGAGTTTCTCTAATTTTTCAAATAATTTTTTTGGATTTGTAATTTCCAAGTTGGTTTCTAGAGTAGATTGTTCCTCATTTATTGATAAATTTCTACTTCTATTTTTTGGATCAAAGTATGCCCCATATTCTAGGTCCATGGTCTATATATTAGTATAGATTGTATATATATATATATATCTATTTAGATGCGAATGACTTAGTCTGTTAGAATGATTTGTATACTAATGGACGTAACAGATTGAGGTGTGAAATGGTAATGTCTAAGACTTGCAGCCTAGAGTAACAGCTGAACCTATAGTAGGAACTAGAAATAGAGAAGAAAGTAAAATGTGTTCACTCAGTATACTGGGTAGACACAAGTGATACTCTATAGTTGGCGCTAGTCAGTATTGTGTATGGTATAGTGGCAGCTATATAAGACAAATACTGGTTGAGATGTGAGGTCCCAGTCAGTAAGTGAAAAATGTGTATACAAGAATAGATACAGCGCCTATATATCCATTTAAAATATGGATGGTGTATGGGAATATGAGTGAGAACTAGAGCTGATTATTAGAAAAATAGCAATTAAAAGAATATTTAAAAAATATAAATTATTAGAATCAATTATGCTTGAAGAATGATGAATAGATTATGAAACAGTGTTCATATGAGTCTTTAGACAATATATAGTCCGTAGTAAATCTTCATAAGCAGTTGGTATCAGTAAATAGATGGTATGTAATACCCTTACCAGATATTACCTCAATCTGATGAGGTAAGTATGCCGCACTGGGGGTATATACAGATGGTAGAATCTTCTCCTTGTATTCAGATGTGGTGCCTCTTGGGTTTTCGTGAGCCTCCTGGAGTATGCAGGGATATGTTTCTTGTTGTAGATAGATCCCTTGTACTTCCTTTATGTTGGTAGTTAGCCTCTTGGAGTACCTTTTCTGTCTTGGTATACACTTTCTCCAGCGTAAAGATACCCAGGGAGACAAGAAAGGATATATAGTGTAATACAGTTTATTTACAATTTAGGCATCAAATATAGTTCACATAGCACTCACATTTGGCATCCTCAGATTATATGAGGTATGTATAAGGCATATAGGACTCTAGTGGGTCCTTCCACATACAGGTATGAGATACAAGTGCCCCAGTATACACAAACAAAGAGGTATTAGCGCACATCCATTTTCCAAAGCACAACATATTTTTTATTGCTGCAAAAAATTGCCTTCAAATACATCAAGAGACAACTATTCTTTTTTAAATAATATTGGGAACTTAGTCACACAATCTGGCCATATTTTGCTTAGTGGTGACTGGCTAAGCAAAATATGGCCATATTGTGTGACTAAGTTCCCAATATTATTTAAAAAAGAATAGTTGTCTCTTGATGTATTTGCAGGCAATTTTTTGCAGCAGTAAAAAATATGTTGTGCTTTGGAAAATGGATGTGCGCTGATACCTCTTTGTTTGTGTAATTACTGGGTCATATTGGCAGCACTCCCAGATGTTGAGTCCACGGCTTCATTCATTACTATTGGGAATTAAGAACCTGGCCACCAGGAGGAGGCAAAGACACCCCAGCCAAAGGCTTAAAGGGCCATTATACACGCAAAAAAATATAGGCTATTTAAATTAAGCACCAAAAGAAGATAAAGTTTGTAATTGACAAGTATTAGCAGCATCCAGAGCTCCACCCCCAGCTACTCCCACTCTCTTGCCTCCTCATAAATATTCATATTGTAGCTGTAAAGCTGGGGGCGGAGCTCTGGATGCTGCCGAGGTGCAGATAAAACTGAGACACTGCTGGGGTAGAATCCCTGTGATTTAGCTCATGTGCAGTTTGTTACAGATACAATGAAATGCTCTACATCTCTCAGGCTCAGCTGATATACATGTAAAATACATCTGCCCATATAAAAAAAAACAGTGCAACTGTGCATATATCTGACTCCATCTTTGTCATCACTACGGCACAGTGAATATTCTCACACACAGCTCTGTAAAACATCTCAGGATCATGTTTCACAGAGCTGCAAGTGGAATATTCCCCTTGTGTCTACTGAATGCTTACCGGGAGGAGAGAGTCAGGGGGGAGTGAGATTGTGCCCAGCCAATGTAAATAGTCAGGAAGAAAAGGCTGAGAGAGGTGAGGGGATTTGTGACAGGCTTATCTGTTACACAGACAGCCCCAGCATGGTGGCTGGCTGTAAAGGACACTAGATAGGGAGTGTAGAAAAAGCCTTACTCTAAAAATAGTGGAGATTACGTTCGTATTCTCATTCACTGAGAGGATTACAAACTTAATAATCATTTTTAGGAGAGTTAGCAGCAAAATTGCTAATACTTGTCAATTACAAACTTTATCTTCTTTTGGTGCTTAATTTAAATAGCCTATATTTTTTTGAGTGTATAATGGCCCTTTAAATACCTCCCCCACTTCCCTCATCCCCCCAGTCATTCTTTGCCTTCCATCACAGGAGGATGGCAGAGGAGTGCCAGAGTTTTCAGAGTAGTCTCTTATGGAGGGTGGGACTGGAGTTCTAAGTAGTCCTGTCAGCCTCTCAGTGAGAGCTTGGGGAAAATTAGTCTGAAGATGCAGGGAGAGTCTTTCTGCGAAACCATCTCGACTCATATCAACAGCTCCATAAGCAGTCCGTGTTGACGAGTTTCACTGCCTGCTTTCTACACTCAAGTCCATGTCAGTTGCAAGGCTACTAACCTTTCACACTTGAAGGGCCGTGTTCCTGTTTCACGGCATAGATTCTGGTAAGATTGTTTCATTTTTTATTAATAATGATAACATAGAAGACAGTGTCACAGTGTGGCGCCTTTTTATCTTTACAGAATCAAGGGTTAATATTCCTGGAAGGGCAATTATTGAACTGGGGGGGGGTTTATACATGATATTGGTTTTTGTGTCATTGCTGCGTTATGTGCAAGATGAGGCTCTGGCAATGTGTGGAACTTTCAGGTTACTGGCGGGAATCTTGCACGGCCATTTTTGGCGTGTTTTTCCCTAGTGCAGGTGCTGTCCTGCCAGGCATTCAACGTGACTGGGTGTGTCTATCCTTCTCTGTTGGTCTGTGGCGCAGGAGACGTAGCGATTTCTGTAGTCCGGGTCCTAGAAGGTGGTGAGTTCCCCGGCCATTGGTTGTATAAAGGTGCTTTTTTCTGTAAATTAAGTTAGTCTACTCAAAATCGCAAGCGATGGAGGACTGCAATGCGTTAGAGGGGTCTCCCTCATTAACAAAGTCTAATTCATGTGTTTGTTGTGAGGAGGTTCTGGTAGATCAGCCTGCTTAACTATGTTCCACATGCCTTGATAAAGTTACAACATCTAAATGTAAACAGATGTCTAGTACTAATGAGCCGTCCACCTCTGGAAGTTATTCGTCCTGGGAGGTGCGTTCCCTACTTTCATGTTCAATTGCACATGCAGCGCCCCAGGATCCAACTGTTACTCCTTCGGGAGAGATTCGTTGGCCGTCAGACTTTGCGGACCAACTGGAATCAGTGGTTTCGAAAGTGATCCATGCCTTACCATGTTCTGCTAAGCGCAAGTGTAGGGTTTATCATCGCGGCACGGCCCAGGGTTTGTCCTCGCCGATGGAAGATCCAGAGGCTCTATACGATGACGAGGTCCACTCCAACTCTTTGTCCTGGTCATCTAAACCTTTGGCGGCAGAGGAGCCTGGTTATAGGTTTTGGATGGAGAATTTGCACTTTCTGCTACGGCAGGTGCTTGCTACTCTGGAGGTTCCGGAACCTAAGATACCGGAGGAACCTGCGATTCCTAAGCTTGGCAAGGTACATGAGGACAGGGTAGTACCTCAGTCTTTCCCGGTTTCCGTTAAGATGGCTAATATTATTAAGAACGAATGGGAGCGATTAGGTTCTTCCTTTTCCCCTTCTTCCTTTAAAAAACTTCCCCGTTCCGGACTCTCAGCTTGAGCTGTAGGGGACCATCCCTAAGGTGGATGGGGCTATCTCTACGCTCCCGAAGCGGACGACTATTCCCCTCAAGGATAGTTCATTGTTTAAAGAGCCCATGGATAAAAGCTGGAAAACATGTTGAGAAAGATGTTTCAGCACACAGGATTTGTTTTTCAGCCAGCAGCGGCCATTGGGGCAGTCGCTGGAGCTGTGACATATTGGTGTGAATCCCTACACAGGAGGCGATTAAGGTGCTTAAGGTCGCCAATTCTTTCATCTGTAATGCAAATATGCAAATTATTTGCCTGAATGCTAAGGTGTTAGGTTTTTCAGTTTTAGCGCGCAGGGCTCTGTGGCTAAAATATTGGTCTGCGGACATGACTTCTAAATCGAAGCTGTTGTCCCTGCCTTTTCAAGGAAAGATCCTGTTCGGTCCAGGATTGGATTCGATCATATCCACGGTTAGGGGAGGCAAGGGAGCTTTCCTACCGCAGGATAAAAAGGCTAAGCCTAAGGGAATCTACTTTTTTTTCCCTTTTGTATGGACAAGGCCCAGTGCCAGCAACCCGCCGCAAAAGCGGACCAGTCCAAAGGATCTTTGAAGCTGGCTCAATCTTGGAACAAGTCTAAGCAGAGCAAGAAGCCAGCCAAGACGAAATGGGCATGAAGGGGTGGCCCCCAACCGGTCTCCAGATCACGTAGGGGTCAGGTTATCTCTTTTCTCAGACACATGGTTGCAGGACGTTCAGGACTCTTGGGTTCTAGAAGTTGTCTCCCAGGGTTACAGGATAGGGTTCAGATCCCATCCGCCCAAGGGCAAATTCCTCCTGTCAAACCTGTCTTCAAGACCAGAGAAGAGAGGCCTTTCTAGAGTGTGTGAGAGATCTCGCATCTCTCTGGGTTATCGTACCAGTACCCCTAGAAGAAAGGGGTCTAGGGTACTATTCCAACCTTTTTGTGGTTCCAAAGAGGGAAAGTTCCGCCCGATTCTGGACCTAAAGTGTTTAAACAAGTTTCTGAGTGTTCCATCATTCAAAATGGAAACGATCAGATCTCTTCTGCCCCTAATTCAAGAGGGGACAGTTCATGACTTACGCTTACCTTCATGTGCCAATGGGTTCCTAAGATTTGCGTTTCTGGACCAACACTTCCAGTTTGTGGCCCTTCCTTTTGGTTTGGTGACGGCCCCGAGAGTCTTTACAAAGGTTCTGGGGGCGCTGCTTGCAATGGCCAGATCCAGGGGCATTGGGGTGGGGCCTTATCTCGACGACATCCTAATTCAGGCGCTGTCGCTCAACCTCGCAGAGGATCATTCGAGGGCTCTTCTTCTGCTCCAATCTCACGGTTGGAAGATCAACTCAGGAAAGAGTTCCCTGGTTCCCAGCAACAGGGTAGACTCTATGTCCATGAAGATATTTCTCAGCGGCGCAGGAAGCTTGCGTCCACCGGTCTCATGGTGTCAAGCATAGATGTCATCCCATTCGCCAGGTTCCATCTCAGACCTCTTCAATTGTGCATGTTGAGACAGTGGAACGGCGATCATTCAGATCTATCACAGCTGATATCCATAGATGCTCTGACTCGGAACTCCCTCTCTTGGTGGATTCGTCCAGAGCAACTGTCCATGGGGACATCCTTCTTGCGACCGTCCTCGGAGACTGTGACCACGGACGCCAGTCTGACAGGATGGGGAGCTGTTTGGGGTGCCAGGTTGGCACAAGGAAAGTGGTCCAGGGAGGAGTCTCTGCGATCAACATCCTAGAACTACGAGCAGTCGGTCAGTTTCATCAGATTCCAGACCGACAACAATACCTTGGTGGCTTACATTAACCATCAGGGCGTATGAGGAGATTCCTCGCAATCAGAGAGGTGTCTCGGATTCTGGAGTGGGGCGGAGTCCCACGACTTCTCGCTCTCAGAGATTCACATTCCAGGTGTGGACAACTGGGAAGCGGACTTTCTCAGCAGACAATCCTTCCAACATGGATAATGGTCTCTTCACCCCGAGGAGTTTGCCGAGATTTGTCACAGATAGGGAGCACCGGAGATAGATCTCATGGCGTTCAGACTCAATTGCAAGCTACCTCGATATGGGTCAAGGTCCAGGGTTCCCAAGGCATAGCTGATGGATGCCTTAGTGGTTCCTTGGGGATTCAGCCTATCTTACATTTTCCACCGTTACCACTTCTACCTTGCGTAGTGGCACGGGCCCCGGCCATTCTGATTGCTCCTTTGTGGCCGCGGAGGACGTGGTTTGCGGATGTCATCCTCTCCGCCGTGGAGGTTACCTTGTCGCAGGGATCTGCTGTCACAGGGCCCCTTTCAACATCGAAATCTAGATTCTGAGACTGACTGCATGGAGATTAAACGCCTAGTCTTAGCCAAGAGAGGCTTTTCAGAACGTGTGATTGATACTCTAATTCAGGCAAGGAAGCCAGTCACTCGTCGCATCTACCATAAGGTGTGGAGGACTTACTTGTCCTGGTGTGAGAAGCATGGATATCCTTGGCATAAGGTGAAGGTTTCCAGGATTCTGTCCTTTCTCCAAGATGGTTTAGATGCCGGCCCATTTTTGGTGAATAACCTGGGTTATTCTTGCTGATTGGTGGATAAATTCATCTACCAGTAAAAAAGTGCTGTCCAGAGTGCTGAACAAAAAAAGCTTAGATGCCTTCTTTTTCAAATAAAGATAGCAAGTGAACGAAGAAAAATTGATAATAGAAGTAAATTAGAAAGTTGCTTTAAATTGCATGCTCTATCTGAATCACGAAAGAAAAAATTTGGGTTCAGTGTCCCTTTAAGGTTTTGCAGAGGGTTCCGTTTGAACCTATGCATTCCATTGACATTAAGATTCTGCCCTGGAAGGTTCTCTTCCTGTTGGCTATTGCATCGGCGCACAGAGTATCTGAACTAGCTGCCTTGCAATGTGATCCTCCTTATCTGGTGTTTCATGCGGATAAGGCTGTACTTCGCACTGGGTTGGGGTTTCTCCCCAAGGTGGTGTCTGACTGTAACATCATTCAGGAAATAGGTTGTTCCTTCTTTGTGTCCTAACCCTTCTTCAAAGGAGAGGTTACTTCATTACCTTGAAGTGGTTCGTGCCTTGAAGTTATATCTTCAGGCTACAAAAGATTTTAGACAGTCTACATCTTTTTGTGGTGTATTCTGGGAAGCACAAGGGGCAAAGGGCCTCTGCTACTTCTTTGTCTTTTTGGTTGAGGAGCTTGATTTGTTTGGCTTATGATACAGCGGGACATAAGCCTCCTCAGAGGATCACAGCTCATTCAACTAGAGCTGTTTCTTAGTCTTGGGCCTTCAAGAATAAGGCCTCTATGGAGCAAATTTGTAAGGTGACTACCTGGTCCTCCTTACAAAGTTTTACAAATGTGATGTTTTTGCTTCAGCAGAAGCTGTTTTTGGGGGAGAGGTTTTGCAGCCTGTGGTGTCCTCAGATTAGGGTCCGCCTTTTACCCTACCGGTTTCATTCAATGTCCTCTAGGGCTTGGGTATATGTTCCCAATAGTAATGAATGAAGCCGTGGACTCTCCTCCCCTTTAGATGGAAAACATAAATTATGCTTACCTGATCATTTCATTTCCATTGAGGGGAGGAGAGTCTACGGCTCCCGCCATATCTCCGTTGGGGAGCCCTAAATTTATTCGTCTTCTGGCACCTTTTTACCCTGATATTTCTCCTACTGTTCCTGGTTTCCTCGGCAGAATGACTTGGGGATGAGGGAAGTGGGGGAGGTATTTAAGCCTTTGGCTGGGGTGTCTTTGCCTCCTCCTGGTGGCCAGGTTCTTAATTCCCAACAGTAATGAATGAAGCCGTGGACTCTCCTCCTCTTGATGGAAATTATATTATTAAGTAAGCATAATTTGTGTTTTGCAATATATTTCCATTAGAAAAAATGCTTCTGGTAAAAGCTATTATACTGTTTGTCTTCAGCATACGCACATATGCAGTAAAGGCCTATGCACCAATATACAAACACCACACCTCAGAAAGCTGGCCGTGGTATATTGTTTCTGAAAACATAATTTGTGTCATACAAGCTACTGCTGACTCTGAGAAGGTGTTTTGTTTGAATACTGCTGCACGGGCATTCATAGGATGTGTGTATATGCTGCAGAAAAAATGTACGCTGTAATATCTTTTACTAGAAGCATTTTTGCTAATGGAAGTATATTGCAAAAATGCTTATAATTCAAACTGAAAGGCACTTGTGAAGATTTAATTTTTGTCCTTTCTATCCTAATACACCTCTAATTTTATGGAAGCTGAATTAGCAATAGGATTGTGAAATACTGAATGGTTTAAGGTTTTGAATGTTAGTGGTGAATACAAAAGTTAGGGGCCCATAAGAGCATGTCTGTATTTAGGATTGTGCAGAATGTGTACAATCCTAATGCAGGGTATCCTTTTATTAGTGCAGATTGCAGGTCCATCTTGTCTATATGTACTGAAAATCATTATACAGAGCATCATGCATATTACTATTGCTTAAAGGGCCATTATACACCCCAAAAATATAGGCTAGTTAAATAAAGCACCAACAGAAGATAAAGTTTGTAATTGACATGTATTAGCAATTTTGCTGCTAAATCTCCTAAAAATGATTATAACGTTTCTAATCCTCTCAGTGCATGAGAATACGAACGTAATCTCCACTAGCTTCAGAGCAAGGCTTTTTCTACACTCCCTATCTAATGTCCTTTACAGCCAGCCCCATGCTGGGGCTGTCTGTGTAATAGATAATCCCCTCACCTCTCTCAGCCATTCCTCCCTGACTGTTTACACTGGGCACAATCTCACTTCCCCCTCTGTACTCTCGGTAAGCTTTCTGTAGACACAAAGGGAATATTTCACTCACAGCTCTGTGAAACATGATCTTGAGATGTTTTACAGAGCTGAGTTAGAAATATCAGAGTGAAAAGTAGATTGTTTGTTTTTTTTTTTATTCTATTCAAACAGCCAATATATGCATTAGCAAGTCACTAGTTTTGAGAATCATTTGTATCTCACAATTTATGGGATGTTTGCATTTGCATAATGTATACATCTCTTACAGAAATGTCACTGATATCTTATGTGTATAGCAGATAAATGATGGATTTTACTATCCATTAATGTCAATTAATAACAGACTGTTACCAACAAAGTTTATTCATCCTAAGTAATGGTGGTAGCCAAATGTTGTAGAAGAAATTGTTTCCCCAAAGCCAGCCGTTTCATTTGCACCTCGGCAACATTTAGTGCTCCGCCCCCCTGCTTTACAGATAATACAATATGAATATTTATGAGGAGGCAGAAGAGTGGGAGTAGCTGCAGGGGGGGCGGAGCTCTGAATGTTGCCGAGGTGCAAATGAAATGGCTGGCTTAGGGGAAACAATTTTTTCTACAACATTTGGCTACCACCATTACTTAGGGTGAATAAACTTTGCTGGTATCAGTCTGTTATTAATTGACATTAATGGATAGTAAAATCCATCATTTATCCGCTATACACATAAGATATCAGTGACATTTCTGTAAGAGATGTATACATAATGCAAACATCCCATAAATTGTGAGATACGAAAGATTCTCAAAACTAGTGACTTGCTAATGCATATATTGGCTGTTTGAATAGAATAAAAAAAAACAATCTACTTTTCTATTCCCCTTGTGTCTACAGAAAGCTTACTGGGAGGACAGCAGGGGGGAGTTCCAGAGTGAGGAGTGAGATCATGCCCAGTGTTAACAGTCAGGGAGAAATGGCTTAGAGAGGTGAGGGGATTTGTGACAGCCTTCTCTATTACACAGACAGCCCCAGCATGGGGCTGGCTGTAAAGGACACTAGATAGGGAGTGTAGAAAAAGCCTTGCTCTGAAGCTAGTGGATATTACGTACGTATTCTCATGCACTGAGAGGATTAGAAACTTTATAATAATTTTTAGGAGATTTAGCAGCATAATTTCTAATACATGTCAATTACAAACTATCTTCTGTTATTGCTTTATTTAAATAGCCTATATTTGTTTGGGTGTATAATGGCCCTTAAATAGTGAGCTATCTTTGGGGAGCCCAAAAAATATTTTGAACCAAGCCCTTCTGTTGTGTAGGTCCGCTACTGGATTCATAAATGTATCATTGTTTGCAATGTTCTTTCTTTCATGTAATTAGCAAGAGTCCATGAGCTAGTGACGCATGGGATATACATTCCTACCAGGAGGGGCAAAGTTTCCCAAACCTCAAAATGCCTAAAAATACACCCCTTACCACACCCACAAATAAGTTTTACAAACTTTGCCTCCCGTGGAGGTGGTGAAGTAAGTTTGTGCTAGATTCTACATTGATATGCGCTTCGCAGCAGGCTGGAGCCCGATTTTCCTCTCAGTGTGCAGTGAATGTCAGAGGGATGTGAAGAGAGTATTGCCTATTTGAATTCAATGGTCTCCTTCTATGGGATCTATTTCATAGGTTCTCTGTTATCGGTCGTAGAGATTCATCTCTTACCTCCCTTTTCAGATCGACAATATACTCTTATATACCATTACCTCTACTGATTCTCGTTTCAGTACTGGTTTGGCTTTCTACTACATGTAGATGAGTGTCCTGGGGTAAGTAAGTCTTATTTTTGATGACACTCTAAGCTATGGTTGGGCACTTTTATATAAAGTTCTAAATATATGTGTTTAAACATTTATTTGCCTTGATTCAGGATGATCAATATTCCTTATTTCAGACAGTCAGTTTCATTATTTGGGATAATGCATATGAATAAAACATTTTTTCTTACCTTTTTTCCCTGTGGGCTGTTAGGCTCGCGGGGGCTGTAAATGCTTCTTTTTATTGCGTCATTCTTGGCGCGGACTTTTTTGGCGCAAAAAATTTCTTTGTCATTTCCGGCGTCATACTTGTCGCCGGAAGTTGTTCGTGTTTGCGTCATATTTTTGACGTTTTGCGCCAAAAATGTCGGCGTAACCGGATGGGGCGTCATTCTTGGCGCCGAAAGCATTTGGGCGCAAATAATGTGGGCGGCTTTTTTGGCGCTAAAAAATGTGGGCGTCATTATTGTCTCCACCTTTTCTCACATTATTTAAGTCTCATTTTTCATTTGCTTCTGGTTGCTAGAGGCTTGTTTATTGGCATTTTTCCCATTCCTGAAACTGCCTATTAAGGAATTTGATAGATTTTGCTTTATATGTTGTTTTTTCTTACATATTGCAAGATGTCTCAGATTGACCCTGGATCAGAAGCTACTTCTGGAAAAACGCTGCCTGATGCTGGATCTACCAAAGTTAAGTGTATCTGCTGTAAACTTGTGGTAACTGTCCCTCAGGCTGTAGTTTGTGATGAATGTCATGATAAGCTTGCTAATGCAGATAGTATTTCCATTAGTAATATTCCATTACCTGTTGCTGTTCCATCAACATCTAATACTCAGGATGTTCCTGTTAATATAAGAGATTTTGTTTCTAAATCTATTAGGAAGGCTATGTCTGTTATTCCTCCTTCCAGTAAACGTAAAAGGTCTTTTAAAACTTCACATTTTTCAGATGAATTTTTAAATGAACATCATCATTCTGATTTGTCTTTCTGATGATGATTTTTCTGGTTCAGAGGATTCTGTCTCGGATATTGACACTGATAAATCTTCATATTTATTTAAAATGGAATTTATTCGTTCTTTACTTAAAGAAGTTTTAATCGCATTAGAGATGGAGGAATCTAGTCCTCTTGATACTAAATCCACTAAGCGTTTAAATTCTGTTTTTAAACCTCCTACAGTTATTCCGGAAGTTTTTCCTGTCCCTGATGCTATTTCTGAAGTAATTTCTAGGGAATGGAATAATCTGGGTAATTCATTTACATCTTCTAAAAGGTTTAAGAAATTGTATCCTGTGCCATCTGATGGATTAGAGTTTTGGGACAAAATCCCTAAAGTTGATGGGGCTATCTCTACTCTCGCTAAACGTACTACTATTCCTACGGCAGATAGTACTTCCTTTAATGATCCTTTAGATAGGAAGATTGAATCCTTTCTAAGGAAAGCCTATTTATGTTCAGGTAATCTTCTTAGGCCTGCTATTCCTTTGGCTGATGTTGCGGCAGCTTCCACTTTTTGGTTGGAGGCTTTGGCACAAGAAGTGTCAGATCATAATACTCATAGCATTTTTAAACTTCTTCAACATGCTAATAACTTTATTTGTGATGCCATCTTTGATATCATTAGAGTTGATGTCAGGTATATGTCTTTAGCTATTTTAGCTAGAAGAGCTTTGTGGCTTAAAACTTGGAATGCAGATATGTCTTCTAAGTCAACTTTGCTTTCCCTTTCTTTTCAAGGTAATAAATTGTTTGGTTTCAGTTGGATTCTATTATTTCAACTGTTACTGGGGGGAAAGGAACTTTTTTACCTCAAGATAAAAAATCTAAAGGTAAATATAGGGCTGCTAATCGTTTTCGTTCCTTTCGTCAGAATAAGGAACAGAAGCCTGATCCTTCCCCTAAAGGAACGGTTTCTGTTTGGAAACCATCTCCAGTCTGGAATAAATCCAAGCCTTTCAGAAAGCCAAAGCCAGCTCCCAAGTCCACATGAAGGTGTGGCCCTCATTCCAGCACAGCTGGTAGGGGGCCGATTACGATTTTTCAAAGAAATTTGGATCAATTCGATTCACAGTCTTTGGATTCAGAACATTGTTTCACAAGGGTACAGAATAGGTTTCAAGGTAAGGCCTCCTGCAAGAAGATTTTTTCTTTCTCCCATTCCAATAAATCCAGTGAAGGCTCAAGCATTTCTGAAATGTGTTTCAGATCTAGAGTTGGCTGGAGTAATTGTGCCAGTTCCAGTTCTGGAACAGGGTCTGGGGTTTTACTCCAATCTATTCATTGTACCAAAGAAGGAGAATTCCTTCAGTCCAGTTCTGGATTTAAAAATATTGAATCGTTATGTAAGGATACCAACATTCAAAATGGTAACTATAAGGACTATTCTGCCTTTTGTTCAGCAAGGGCATTATATGTCCACAATAGATTTACAGGATGCATATCTGCATATTCCGATTCATCCAGATCATTATCAGTTTCTGAGATTCTCTTTTCTAGACAAGAATTACCAGTTTGTGGCTCTGCCGTTCGGCCTAGCAACAGCTCCAAGGATTTTTCAAAGGTGCTCGGTGCCCTTCTCTCTGTAATCAGAGAGCAGGGTATTGTGGTATTTCCTTATTTGGACGATATCTTGGTACTTGCTCAGTCTTCACATTTAGCAGAATTTCATATGAATCGACTTGTGTCATTTCTTCAAGAACATGGTTGGAGGATCAATTTACCAAAGAGTTCATTGATTCCTCAGACAAGGGTAACCTTTTTAGGTTTCCAAATAGATTCAGTGTCCATGACTTTGTCTCTGACGGACAAGAGACGTCTGAAATTGGTTTCAGCTTGTCGAAACCTTCAGTCTCAATCATTCCCTTCGGTAGCCTTATGCATGGAAATTCTAGGTCTTATGACTGCTGCATCGGACACGATCCCCTTTGCTCGTTTTCACATGCGACCTCTTCAGCTTTGTATGCTGAACCAGTGGTGCAGGGATTATACAAAGATATCACAGTTAATATCTTTAAATCCAATTGTACGACACTCTCTAACGTGGTGGACAGATCACCATCGTTTAGTTCAAGGGGCTTCTTTTGTTCTTCCAACCTGGACTGTGATCTCAACAGATGCGAGTCTGACAGGTTGGGGAGCTGTATGGGGGTCTCTGACAGCGCAGAGGGTTTGGGAATCTCAGGAGGCGAGATTACCAATCAATATTTTGGAACTCCGTGCGATTTTCAGAGCTCTTCAGTCGTGGCCTCTTCTGAAGAGAGAATCGTTCATTTGTTTTCAGACGGACAATGTCACAACCGTGGCATATGTCAATCATCAAGGGGGGACTCACAGTCCTCTGGCTATGAAAGAAGTATCTCGGATACTTGTATGGGCGGAATCCAGCTCCTGTCTAATTTCTGCGGTTCACATCCCAGGTATAGACAATTGGGAAGCGGATTATCTCAGTCGCCAGACGTTACATCCGGGCGAATGGTCTCTTCACCCAGAGGTATTTCTTCAGATTATTCAAATCTGTGGTCTTCCAGAAATAGATCTGATGGCCTCTCATCTAAACAAGAAACTTCCCAGATATCTGTCCAGATCCAGGGATCCTCGGGCGGAGGCAGTGGATGCATTGTCACTTCCTTGGAAGTATCATCCTGCCTATATCTTTCCGCCTCTAGTTCTTCTTCCAAGAGTGATCTCCAAGATTCTAAAAGAGCGTTTGTTTGTTCTGCTGGTGGCTCCAGCATGGCCTCACAGGTTTTGGTATGCGGATCTTGTCCGGATGGCTTCTTGCCAACCTTGGACTCTTCCATTAAGACCAGACCTTCTATCTCAAGGTCCTTTTTTCCATCAGGATCTCAAATCATTAAATTTGAAGGTATGGAGATTGAATGCTTGATTCTCAGTCATAGAGGTTTCTCTGACTCCGTAATTAATACAATGTTACAGGCTCGAAAATCTGTGTCTAGGAAGATATATTATCGAGTCTAGAAGACTTACATTTCTTGGTGCTCTTCTCATCAATTTTCCTGGCATTCTTTTAGAATTCCTAGAATTTTACAATTTCTTCAGGATGGTCTGGATAAAGGTTTGTCTGCAAGTTCTTTGAAAGGACAAATTTCTGCTCTTTCTGTGCTGTTTCACAGAAAGATTGCTAATCTTCCTGATATTCATTGTTTTGTACAGGCTTTGGTTCGTATAAAACCTGTCATTAAGTCAATCTCTCCTCCTTGGAGTTTGAATTTGGTTCTGGGGGCTTTACAAGCTCCTCCGTTTGAACCTATGCATTCTTTGGATATTAAATTACTTTCTTGGAAAGTGTTGTTCCTTTTGGCCATCTCTTCTGCTAGAAGAGTTTCAGAGTTATCTGCTCTTTCTTGTGAGTCTCCTTTTCTGATTTTTCATCAGGATAAGGCGGTGTTGCGGACTTCATTTAAATTTTTACCTAAAGTTGTGAATTCTAACAACATTAGTAGAGAAATTGTGGTTCCTTCATTGTGTCCTAATCCTAAGAATTCTAAGGAAAGATCATTACATTCTTTGGATGTAGTTAGAGCTTTGAAATATTATGTTGAAGCTACTAAAGATTTCCGAAAGACTTCAAGTCTATTTGTTATCTTTTCCGGTTCTAGGAAAGGTCAGAAGGCCTCTGCCATTTCTTTGGCGTCTTGGTTAAAATCTTTGATTCATCATGCTTATGTCGAGTCGGGTAAATCTCCGCCTCAAAGGATTACAGCTCATTCTACTAGGTCAGTCTCTACTTCCTGGGCGTTTAGGAATGAAGCTTTGGTTGATCAGATTTGCAAAGCAGCAACTTGGTCTTCTTTGCATACTTTTACTAAATTCTACCATTTTGATGTGTTTTCTTCTTCTGAAGCAGTTTTTGGTAGAAAAGTACTTCAGGCCGCTGTTTCAGTTTGATTCTTCTGCTTATAATTTCATTTTTTTTCATTATAAGATTAAAACTTTATTTTGGGGTGTGGATTATTTTTTCAGCGGAATTGGCTGTCTTTATTTTATCCCTCCCTCTCTAGTGACTCTTGCGTGGAAGTTCCACATCTTGGGTATTTATTATCCCATACGTCACTAGCTCATGGACTCTTGCTAATTGCATGAAAGAAAACATAATTTATGTAAGAACTTACCTGATAAATTCATTTCTTTCATATTAGCAAGAGTCCATGAGGCCCACCCTTTTTTTGTGGTGGTTATGATTTTTTTGTATAAAGCACAATTATTCCAATTCCTTATTTTTATGCTTTCGCACTTTTTTCTTATCACCCCACTTCTTGGCTATTCGTTAAACTGATTTGTGGGTGTGGTGAGGGGTGTATTTATAGGCATTTTGAGGTTTGGGAAACTTTGCCCCTCCTGGTAGGAATGTATATCCCATACGTCACTAGCTCATGGACTCTTGCTAATATGAAAGAAATGAATTTATCAGGTAAGTTCTTACATAAATTATGTTTTTTAATACATGACACTCCCGCCTTTTTCCTAATCACCTCTAGTCTGAGTGATCAGTAATGTTCTTCTAACCAACCATATTTCCCTCTCCCCCCCCCCCTGAATAAAGGCCACAGCCCAGAAATGCTGAAAATGTTAACTTCAGTAAGTTGATGGGTAATGGATATGGAAATGACTGGTATCAGCAGCGTGAAGATAAGGAGAAGTCACTGCAAGGTAAATAGATTTAAACTTTTTTTTTTTTTTTTTTAAAACAAGGTTAAGCCCATTAGTGACCAGACCATTTTTCAATTTTCTTACCGCTAGGGATTAGGGCTATTTTTATATTTCTGTGGTGTTAGTGTTGAGCTGTAATTTTACTCTTACTCATTTACTGTACCCACACATCATATATACAGTTTTTCTCACTATTAAATGGACTTTATAAAGATTCCATTGTTTACATCATATCATATATATAATTTACTATAAAAAAAATCTAAAATGATGAAAAAAAAATGGAAAAAAAACTTTTTCTAACTTTGACCCCCAAAACCTGTTACACATCTACAACCACCAAAAAACACCCATGCTAAATAGTTTCTAAATTTTAAGTTTAGAAATACCCAATGTTTACATGTTCTTTGCTCTTTTTTTTTTTTTTTGCAAGTTATAGGGCAATAAGTACAAGTAGCACTTTGCTATTTCCAATTTTTTTCTCAAAATTAGTGATAATTACATTGTAACACTTATATCTGTCCGGAATCCCTGAATAACCCTTCACAATCATGTATATAATAATAATAATAATATAATAATAATTTGCGATTTATATAGCGCTTTTCTCCCTGTGAGACTCAAAGCACTTTACAAATATACCAACATAAGACATAAAAGTTAGGAGTTTCTGAAGGTCAGATAAGTGGACTGAATGCCTGATGGAAGAGGTGGGTCTTTAGCTTTTTTTTTAAAAGTCTATAAGGACGGTGCCTCTCTGATTGCTCACGGTAAAGAGTTCCAGAAAGTAGGGGCAGCGTGGCCGAATGCTCTGGAGCCTGAGTTTGTGACGAATCAAACCTTCTCAACGTCACAATAGAGGGGTGTGGGCATGACGGGGTTAATGGCACACAGCTCTGGTTCTCTTATCCTTGCAACTCTGCAAAAGGAGCTTTAAAAGAGACACCACAATAACCAAATCCAGTCCACACTGCTCTAATTAACAATTTCCCTGCTGCCACCACCAAAACTTTTAAATTAAAGGACCAGTCAACAAATTAGATTTGCATAATCAACAAATGCAAGATAACAAGACAATGCAATAGCACTTAGTCTGAACTTCAAATGAGTAGTAGATTTTTTTTTATAACAAATTTCAAAGTTATGTATATTTCCACTCCCCTTGTACCATGTGATAGCAATCAGCCAATCACAAATGCATATACGTATAGTCTGTGAATTCTTGCACATTCTCAGTAGGATCTGGTGACTCAAAAAATTTAAATATAAAAGACTGCACATTTTTTTAAATGGAAGTAAATTGGAAAGTTGTTTAAAATTACATGCTGTATCTGAATCATGAAAATTTAATTTAACCTGAGTGTCCCTTTAAAGGGGAGTTTTGGGGGACCCCTAAAACTCACACTATTTAACACTTGGGTACATGCCTTTAACCTTGTCTCAAAAGGAGTGTGAATTCGGATATTAGAGCCCAACAGACAGAATGAGATTTTCTATGTGTTTAATAACAAAAATATCAATACAGGTTACACAGTGCAAAATTATAAAGACATTCAGAATAACATACAAATACAAAGCCTACAGTTCTTTAGAAACCAGAATGGGACATGAAAAGAATTACTCACAATATCTAACTTATTACCAAGTTCCTTTAGATATGTGGAGAGCTGCCATTCTAGATGTTATGGTCGCTTGAGTCCCCAGGGCAGTTCTGCTTAAAAAACCCTTTTTCTTGCCTACTTGAATCCAATTCTCTTAGTCTTGTCAAAGACAACGCCCTGGCCATAATTTACAACTTCAGCCAATGCAAAACAAGTCTTAGCCCCCACTATCAGACTCCAAGGGGAGGAGCGTTCTGCATTTCTACACAGTTATATTTAACAGCACTAGGCTGAAGAGGGGGAAGGAAGGGGGGGGAAGGAAGGAGGGGGAAGTTTCAGCTTACAGCCTTCTGAGCAGATTTCACACAGAAAAAGGCAATCCACATTAACCTTTTTCCAGGCTGAGAACACAATACCACCTCTGCTGAGTAGCCAATCCAGGTATCAACTACTCCACATGATTGTATCATGACACCTCCCCTTTTAAAATGGTGGAAATAGGGGGTCAGCCCACGCTGATCCCCTATGTCAACCTAAATCCTAGTCTTTCCTCGTTAATAAGACCAGATCTGCCCTTTCTGCACACTCTCAGCATTCATTTGCCCCCTGTAACAATTGGCATCAGCTGACACAATTTCTCTCGTGGAGGACATTTCCTTGCAGGATATCACACACTCGCTCTCACTCATAAAGGGATCTAGCAGCCCCTCAGGGTAACTCACTGGGGGACTAAGAGTAATTCTTGCTATGCTTAGGCCAGATACTCCACTGTTCACACCTACCCCACTATGCTCTGTAGGAGTTTTTATATATTTTTGTTAGTAGACAACCCAAAGTATTGATCTAGGCCTATTTGCTATATTTCATACCACCATTTCACCGCCAAATGAGATCAAATAAAAAAAAAAAAAGTTAACTTTTTCACAAACTTAGGTTTCTCACTGAAATTATTTTCAAACAGCTTGTGCAATTATGACAGAAATGGTTGTAAATGCTTCTCTGGGATCCCCTTTGTTTAGAAATAGCAGACATTTTATGGCTTTGGCATTACTTTTTGGTAATTAGAAGGCCTCTAAATTCCTCTGCGCACCACACTTGTATTATGCCCAGCAGTGAAGGGATTAATTAGGCAGCTTGTAGGATTAATTTTAGCTTTTGTTTAGAGATCAGCCTCCCACCTGACACATCCCACCCCCTGATCCCTCTCAAACAGCTCTCTTCCCTCCCCCACACCACAATTGTTACCGCCATCTTTTTCTCCAACATAGGTGTGTCCGGTCCACGGCGTCATCCTTACTTGTGGGATATTCTCTTCCCCAACAGGAAATGGCAAAGAGCCCAGCAAAGCTGGTCACATGATCCCTCCTAGGCTCCGCCTACCCCAGTCATTCTCTTTGCCGTTGTACAGGCAACATCTCCACGGAGATGGCTTAGAGTTTTTTAGTGTTTAACTGTAGTTTTTATTATTCAATCAAGAGTCCCTTGGGGCTTGGTTGGGTCTCAGCAAAGCAGATACCAGGGACTGTAAAGGGGTTAATGTTCAAAACGGCTCCGGTTCCGTTATTTTAAGGGTTAAAGCTTCCAAATTTGGTGTGCAATACTTTTAAGGCTTTAAGACACTGTGGTGAAAATTTAGTAAATTTTGAACAATTCCTTCATGTTTTTTCGCATTTGCAGTAATAAAGTGTGTTCAGTTTAAAATTTAAAGTGACAGTAAGGGTTTTATTTTAAAACGTTTTTTGTACTTGTTATCAAGTTTATGCCTGTTTAACATGTCTGAACTACCAGATAGACTGTGTTCTGAATGTGGGGAAGCCAGAATTCCTATTCATTTAAATAAATGTGATTTATGTGACAATGACAATGATGCCCAAGATGATTCCTCAAGTGAGGGGAGTAAGCATGGTACTGCATCATTCCCTCCTTCGTCTACACGAGTCTTGCCCTCTCAGGAGGCCCCTAGTACATCTAGCGCGCCAATACTCCTTACTATGCAACAATTAACGGCTGTAATGGATAATTCTGTCAAAAACATTTTAGCCAAAATGAACACTTATCAGCGTAAGCGCGACTGCTCTGTTTTAGATACTGAAGAGCATGACGACGCTGATATTAATATTTCTGAAGGGCCCCTAACTCAGTCTGATGGGGCCAGGGAGGTTTTGTCTGAGGGAGAAATTACTGATTCAGGGAACATTTCTCAACAAGCTGAACCTGATGTGATTGCATTTAAATTTAAGTTGGAACATCTCCGCATTCTGCTTAAGGAGGTATTATCCACTCTGGATGATTGTGACAAGTTGGTCATCCCAGAGAAACTATGTAAAATGGACAAGTTCCTAGAGGTGCCGGGGCTCCCAGAAGCTTTTCCTATACCCAAGCGGGTGGCGGACATTGTTAATAAAGAATGGGAAAGGCCCGGTATTCCTTTCGTCCCTCCCCCCATATTTAAAAAATTGTTTCCTATGGTCGACCCCAGAAAGGACTTATGGCAGACAGTCCCCAAGGTCGAGGGAGCGGTTTCCACTTTAAACAAACGCACCACTATACCCATAGAGGATAGTTGTGCTTTCAAAGATCCTATGGATAAAAAATTAGAAGGTTTGCTTAAAAAGATGTTTGTTCAGCAGGGTTACCTTCTACAACCAATTTCATGCATTGTCCCTGTCGCTACAGCCGCATGTTTCTGGTTCGATGAGCTGATAAAGGCGGTCGACAGTGATTCTCCTCCTTATGAGGAGATTAGGGACAGAATCAATGCTCTCAAATTGGCTAATTCTTTCACCCTAGACGCCACTTTGCAATTGGCTAGGTTAGCGGCTAAGAATTCTGGGTTTGCTATTGTGGCACGCAGAGCGCTTTGGTTGAAATCTTGGTCGGCTGATGCGTCTTCCAAGAACAAGCTACTTAACATTCCTTTCAAGGGGAAAACGCTGTTTGGCCCTGACTTGAAAGAGATTATCTCGGATATCACTGGGGGTAAGGGCCACGCCCTTCCTCAGGATCGGCCTTTCAAGGCAAAAAATAAACCTAATTTTCGTCCCTTTCGTAGAAATGGACCAGCCCAAAGTGCTACGTCCTCTAAGCAAGAGGGTAATACTTCTCAAGCCAAGCCAGCTTGGAGACCAATGCAAGGCTGGAACAAGGGAAAGCAGGCCAAGAAACCTGCCACTGCTACCAAGACAGCATGAAATGTTGGCCCCCGATCCGGGACCGGATCTGGTGGGGGGCAGACTCTCTCTCTTCGCTCAGGCTTGGGCAAGAGATGTTCTGGATCCTTGGGCGCTAGAAATAGTCTCCCAAGGTTATCTTCTGGAATTCAAGGGACTTCCCCCAAGGGGGAGGTTCCACAGGTCTCAGTTGTCTTCAGACCACATAAAAAGACAGGCATTCTTACATTGTGTAGAAGACCTGTTAAAAATGGGAGTAATTCATCCCGTTCCATTAAGAGAACAAGGGATGGGGTTCTACTCCAATCTGTTTATAGTTCCCAAAAAAGAGGGAACGTTCAGACCAATCTTAGATCTCAAGATCTTAAACAAGTTTCTCAAGGTTCCATCGTTCAAGATGGAAACCATTCGAACTATTCTTCCTTCCATCCAGGAAGGTCAATTCATGACCACGGTGGATTTAAAGGATGCGTATCTACATATTCCTATCCACAAGGAACATTATCGGTTCCTGAGGTTCGCATTCCTGGACAAACATTACCAGTTCGTGGCGCTTCCGTTCGGATTAGCCACTGCTCCAAGGATTTTCACAAAGGTACTAGGGTCCCTTCTAGCTGTGCTAAGACCAAGGGGCATTGCTGTAGTACCTTACTTGGACGACATTTTGATTCAAGCGTCGTCCCTTCCTCAAGCAAAGGCTCACACGGACATTGTCCTGGCCTTTCTCAGATCTCACGGATGGAAAGTGAACGTGGAAAAGAGTTCTCTATCTCCGTCAACAAGGGTTCCCTTCTTGGGAACAATAATAGACTCCTTAGAAATGAGGATTTTTCTGACAGAGGCCAGAAAAACAAAACTTCTAGACTCTTGTCGGATACTCCATTCCGTTCCTCTTCCTTCCATAGCTCAGTGCATGGAAGTGATCGGTTTGATGGTAGCGGCAATGGACATAGTTCCTTTTGCACGCATTCATCTAAGACCATTACAACTGTGCATGCTCAGTCAGTGGAATGGGGACTATACAGACTTGTCTCCGAAGATACAAGTAAATCAGAGGACCAGAGACTCACTCCGTTGGTGGCTGTCCCTGGACAACCTGTCACGAGGGATGACATTCCGCAGACCAGAGTGGGTCATTGTCACGACCGACGCCAGTCTGATGGGCTGGGGCGCGGTCTGGGGATCCCTGAAAGCTCAGGGTCTTTGGTCTCGGGAAGAATCTCTTCTACCGATAAATATTCTGGAACTGAGAGCGATATTCAATGCTCTCAAGGCTTGGCCTCAGCTAGCGAGGGCCAAGTTCATACGGTTTCAATCAGACAACATGACAACTGTTGCGTACATCAACCATCAGGGGGGAACAAGGAGTTCCCTGGCGATGGAAGAAGTGACCAAAATCATTCTATGGGCGGAGTCTCACTCCTGCCACCTGTCTGCTATCCACATCCCAGGAGTGGAAAATTGGGAAGCGGATTTTCTGAGTCGTCAGACATTGCATCCGGGGGAGTGGGAACTCCATCCGGAAATCTTTGCCCAAGTCACTCAGCTGTGGGGCATTCCAGACATGGATCTGATGGCCTCTCGTCAGAACTTCAAAGTTCCTTGCTACGGGTCCAGATCCAGGGATCCCAAGGCGTCTCTAGTGGATGCACTAGTAGCACCTTGGACCTTCAAACTAGCTTATGTGTTCCCGCCGTTTCCTCTCATCCCCAGGCTGGTAGCCAGGATCAATCAGGAGAGGGCGTCGGTGATCTTGATAGCTCCTGCGTGGCCACGCAGGACTTGGTACGCAGATCTGGTAAATATGTCATCGGCTCCTCCTTGGAAGCTACCTTTGAGACGAGACCTTCTTGTTCAGGGTCCGTTCGAACATCCGAATCTGGTTTCACTCCAGCTGACTGCTTGGAGATTGAACGCTTGATCTTATCGAAGCGAGGATTCTCAGATTCTGTTATCGATACTCTTGTTCAGGCTAGAAAGCCTGTGACTAGAAAGATTTACCACAAAATTTGGAAAAAATATATCTGTTGGTGTGAATCTAAAGGATTCCCTTGGGACAAGGTTAAGATTCCTAGGATTCTATCCTTCCTTCAAGAAGGATTGGAAAAAGGATTATCTGCAAGTTCCCTGAAGGGACAGATTTCTGCCTTGTCTGTGTTACTTCACAAAAAGCTGGCCGCTGTGCCAGATGTTCAAGCCTTTGTTCAGGCTCTGGTTAGAATTAAGCCTGTTTACAAACCTTTGACTCCTCCTTGGAGTCTCAATTTAGTTCTTTCAGTTCTTCAGGGGGTTCCGTTTGAACCCTTGCATTCCGTTGATATTAAGTTATTATCTTGGAAAGTTTTGTTTTTAGTTGCAATTTCTTCTGCTAGAAGAGTTTCAGAATTATCTGCTCTGCAGTGTTCTCCTCCTTATCTGGTGTTCCATGCAGATAAGGTGGTTTTACGTACTAAACCTGGTTTTCTTCCAAAAGTTGTTTCTAACAAAAACATTAACCAGGAGATTATCGTACCTTCTCTGTGTCCGAAACCAGTTTCAAAGAAGGAACGTTTGTTGCACAATTTGGATGTTGTTCGCGCTCTAAAATTCTATTTAGATGCTACAAAGGATTTTAGACAAACATCTTCCTTGTTTGTTGTTTATTCCGGTAAAAGGAGAGGTCAAAAAGCAACTTCTACCTCTCTCTCTTTTTGGATTAAAAGCATCATCAGATTGGCTTACGAGACTGCCGGACGGCAGCCTCCCGAAAGAATCACAGCTCATTCCACTAGGGCTGTGGCTTCCACATGGGCCTTCAAGAACGAGGCTTCTGTTGATCAGATATGTAGGGCAGCGACTTGGTCTTCACTGCACACTTTTACCAAATTTTACAAGTTTGATACTTTTGCTTCTTCTGAGGCTATTTTTGGGAGAAAGGTTTTGCAAGCCGTGGTGCCTTCCATTTAGGTGACCTGATTTGCTCCCTCCCTTCATCCGTGTCCTAAAGCTTTGGTATTGGTTCCCACAAGTAAGGATGACGCCGTGGACCGGACACACCTATGTTGGAGAAAACAGAATTTATGTTTACCTGATAAATTACTTTCTCCAACGGTGTGTCCGGTCCACGGCCCGCCCTGGTTTTTTTAATCAGGTCTGATAATTTATTTTCTTTAACTACAGTCACCACGGTACCATATGGTTTCTCCTATGCAAATATTCCTCCTTAACGTCGGTCGAATGACTGGGGTAGGCGGAGCCTAGGAGGGATCATGTGACCAGCTTTGCTGGGCTCTTTGCCATTTCCTGTTGGGGAAGAGAATATCCCACAAGTAAGGATGACGCCGTGGACCGGACACACCGTTGGAGAAAGTAATTTATCAGGTAAACATAAATTCTGTTTTTTTTTTTTTTTAATACATATTCTGCAGTGTAGGACCCCCTCTACCTGTTTGCCGCCATCTTGGGTACTGGCAGCTGTCTGCCAGTACCCAGTTTGTTAAATTTTAAGTCTCTTTTTTTTTTGGGGGGGTGGGTTATACCTATTTTCTTTCATGTAATTAGCAAGAGTCCATGAGCTAGTGACGTATGGGATATACATTCCTACCAGGAGGGGCAAAGTTTCCCAAACCTCAAAATGCCTATAAATACACCCCTCACCACACCCACAATTCAGTTTTACAAACTTTGCCTCCTATGGAGGTGGTGAAGTAAGTTTGTGCTAGATTCTACGTTGATATGCGCTCCGCAGCAAGTTGGAGCCCGGTTTCTCCAACATAGGTGTGTCCGGTCCACGGCGTCATCCTTACTTGTGGGATATTCTCTTCCCCAACAGGAAATGGCAAAGAGCCCAGCAAAGCTGGTCACATGATCCCTCCTAGGCTCCGCCTACCCCAGTCATTCTCTTTGCCGTTGTACAGGCAACATCTCCACGGAGATGGCTTAGAGTTTTTTAGTGTTTAACTGTAGTTTTTATTATTCAATCAAGAGTTTGTTATTTTAAAATAGTGCTGGTATGTACTATTTACTCAGAAACAGAAAAGAGATGAAGATTTCTGTTTGTATGAGGAAAATGATTTTAGCAACCGTTACTAAAATCCATGGCTGTTCCACACAGGACTGTTGAGAGGAATTAACTTCAGTTGGGGGAACAGTGAGCAGTCTCTTGCTGCTTGAGGTATGACACATTCTAACAAGACGATGTAATGCTGGAAGCTGTCATTTTCCCTATGGGATCCGGTAAGCCATGTTTATTAAGATAGTAAATAAGGGCTTCACAAGGGCTTATTAAGACTGTAGACTTTTTCTGGGCTAAATCGATTCATTATTAACACATATTTAGCCTTGAGGAATCATTTAATCTGGGTATTTTGATAAGATTATATCGGCAGGCACTGTTTTAGACACCTTATTCTTAGGGGCTTTCCCAAATCATAGGCAGAGCCTCATTTTCGCGCCGGTGTTGCGCACTTGTTTTTGAGAGGCATGACATGCAGTCGCATGTGTGAGGAGCTCTGATACATAGAAAAGACTTTCTGAAGGCGTCATTTGGTATCGTATTCCCCTTTGGGCTTGGTTGGGTCTCAGCAAAGCAGATACCAGGGACTGTAAAGGGGTTAAAGTTAAAAACGGCTCCGGTTCCGTTATTTTAAGGGTTAAAGCTTCCAAATTTGGTGTGCAATGCTTTTAAGGCTTTAAGACACTGTGGTGAAATTTTGGTGAATTTTGAACAATTCCTTCATATTTTTTCGCAATTGCAGTAATAAAGTGTGTTCAGTTTAAAATTTAAAGTGACAGTAACGGTTTTATTTTAAAACGTTTTTTGTACTTTGTTATCAAGTTTATGCCTGTTTAACATGTCTGAACTACCAGATAGACTGTGTTCTGAATGTGGGGAAGCCAGAGTTCCTTCTCATTTAAATAAATGTGATTTATGTGACAATGACAATGATGCCCAAGATGATTCCTCAAGTGAGGGGAGTAAGCATGGTACTGCATCATTCCCTCCTTCGTCTACACGAGTCTTGCCCACTCAGGAGGCCCCTAGTACATCTAGCGCGCCAATACTCCTTACTATGCAACAATTAACGGCTGTAATGGATAATTCTGTCAAAAACATTTTAGCCAAAATGCACACTTATCAGCGTAAGCGCGACTGCTCTGTTTTAGATACTGAAGAGCATGACGACGCTGATAATAATGGTTCTGAAGGGCCCCTAAACCAGTCTGATGGGGCCAGGGAGGTTTTGTCTGAGGGAGAAATTACTGATTCAGGGAACATTTCTCAACAAGCTGAACCTGATGTGATTACGTTTAAATTTAAGTTGGAACATCTCCGCATTCTGCTTAAGGAGGTATTATCCACTCTGGATGATTGTGACAAGTTGGTCATCCCAGAGAAACTATGTAAAATGGACAAGTTCCTAGAGGTCCCGGGGCTCCCAGAAGCTTTTCCTATACCCAAGGGGGTGGCGGACATTGTAAATAAAGAATGGGAAAGGCCCGGTATTCCTTTCGTCCCTCCCCCCATATTTAAAAAATTGTTTCCTATGGTCGACCCCAGAAAGGACTTATGGCAGACAGTCCCCAAGGTCGAGGGAGCGGTTTCCACTTTAAACAAACGCACCACTATACCCATAGAAGATAGTTGTGCTTTCAAAGATCCTATGGATAAAAAATTAGAAGGTTTACTTAAAAAGATGTTTGTTCAGCAGGGTTACCTTCTACAACCAATTTCATGCATTGTCCCTGTCGCTACAGCCGCTTGTTTCTGGTTCGATGAGCTGGTAAAGGCGGTCGATAGTGATTCTCCTCCTTATGAGGAGATTATGGACAGAATCAATGCTCTCAAATTGGCTAATTCTTTCACCCTAGACGCCACTTTGCAATTGGCTAGGTTAGCGGCTAAGAATTCTGGGTTTGCTATTGTGGCGCGCAGAGCGCTTTGGTTGAAATCTTGGTCAGCTGATGCGTCTTCCAAGAACAAGCTACTTAACATTCCTTTCAAGGGGAAAACGCTGTTTGGCCCTGACTTGAAAGAGATTATCTCTGATATCACTGGGGGTAAGGGCCACGCCCTTCCTCAGGATCGGCCTTTCAAGGCCAAAAATAAACCTAATTTTCGTCCCTTTCGTAGAAACGGACCAGCCCAAAGTGCTACGTCCTCTAAGCAAGAGGGTAATACTTCTCAAGCCAAGCCAGCTTGGAGACCAATGCAAGGCTGGAACAAGGGAAAGCAGGCCAAGAAACCTGCCACTGCTACCAAGACAGCATGAAATGTTGGCCCCCGATCCGGGACTGGATCTGGTGGGGGGCAGACTCTCTCTCTTCGCTCAGGCTTGGGCAAGAGATGTTCTGGATCCTTGGGCGCTAGAAATAGTCTCCCAAGGTTATCTTCTGGAATTCAAGGGGCTTCCCCCAAGGGGGAGGTTCCACAGGTCTCAGTTGTCTTCAGACCACATAAAAAGACAGGCATTCTTACGTTGTGTAGAAGACCTGTTAAAAATGGGAGTGATTCATCCTGTTCCATTAGGAGAACAAGGGATGGGGTTCTACTCCAATCTGTTCATAGTTCCCAAAAAAGAGGGAACGTTCAGACCAATCTTAGATCTCAAGATCTTAAACAAGTTTCTCAAGGTTCCATCGTTCAAAATGGAAACCATTCGAACAATTCTTCCTTCCATCCAGGAAGGTCAATTCATGACCACGGTGGATTTAAAGGATGCGTATCTAAATATTCCTATCCACAAGGAACATCATCGGTTCCTAAGGTTCGCATTCCTGGACAAGCATTACCAGTTCGTGGCGCTTCCTTTCGGATTAGCCACTGCTCCAAGGATTTTCACAAAGGTACTAGGGTCCCTTCTAGCTGTGCTAAGACCAAGGGGCATTGCTGTAGTACCTTACTTGGACGACATTCTGATTCAAGCGTCGTCCCTTCCTCAAGCAAAGGCTCACACGGACATCGTCCTGGCCTTTCTCAGATCTCACGGATGGAAAGTGAACGTGGAAAAGAGTTCTCTATCTCCGTCAACAAGGGTTCCCTTCTTGGGAACAATAATAGACTCCTTAGAAATGAGGATTTTTCTGACAGAGGCCAGAAAAACAAAACTTCTAGACTCTTGTCGGATACTTCATTCCGTTCCTCTTCCTTCCATAGCGCAGTGCATGGAAGTGATAGGTTTGATGGTAGCGGCAATGGACATAGTTCCTTTTGCGCGCATTCATCTAAGACCATTACAACTGTGCATGCTCAGTCAGTGGAATGGGGACTATACCAACTTGTCTCCGAGGATACAAGTAAATCAGAGGACCAGAGACTCACTCCGTTGGTGGCTGTCCCTGGACAACCTGTCGCGAGGGATGACATTCCGCAGACCAGAGTGGGTCATTGTCACGACCGACGCCAGTCTGATGGGCTGGGGCGCGGTCTGGGGATCCCTGAAAGCTCAGGGTCTTTGGTCTCGGGAAGAATCTCTTCTACCGATAAATATTCTGGAACTGAGAGCGATATTCAATGCTCTCAAGGCTTGGCCTCAGCTAGCGAGGGCCAAGTTCATACGGTTTCAATCAGACAACATGACAACTGTTGCGTACATCAACCATCAGGGGGGAACAAGGAGTTCCCTGGCGATGGAAGAAGTGACCAAAATCATTCTATGGGCGGAGTCTCACTCCTGCCACCTGTCTGCTATCCACATCCCAGGAGTGGAAAATTGGGAAGCGGATTTTCTGAGTCGTCAGACATTGCATCCGGGGGAGTGGGAACTCCATCCGGAAATCTTTGCCCAAGTCACTCAACTGTGGGGCATTCCAGACATGGATCTGATGGCCTCTCGTCAGAACTTCAAAGTTCCTTGCTACGGGTCCAGATCCAGGGATCCCAAGGCGGCTCTAGTGGATGCACTAGTAGCACCTTGGACCTTCAAACTAGCTTATGTATTCCCGCCGTTTCCTCTCATCCCCAGGCTGGTAGCCAGGATCAATCAGGAAAGGGCGTCGGTGATCTTGATAGCTCCTGCGTGGCCACGCAGGACTTGGTATGCAGATCTGGTGAATATGTCATCGGCTCCACCATGGAAGCTACCTTTGAGACGAGACCTTCTTGTTCAAGGTCCGTTCGAACATCCGAATCTGGTCTCACTCCAGCTGACTGCTTGGAGATTGAACGCTTGATCTTATCGAAGCGAGGGTTCTCAGATTCTGTTATCGATACTCTTGTTCAGGCCAGAAAGCCTGTAACTAGAAAGATTTACCACAAAATTTGGAAAAAATATATCTGTTGGTGTGAATCTAAAGGATTCCCTTGGGACAAGGTTAAGATTCCTAAGATTCTATCCTTCCTTCAAGAAGGATTGGAAAAAGGATTATCTGCAAGTTCCCTGAAGGGACAGATTTCTGCCTTGTCTGTGTTACTTCACAAAAAGCTGGCAGCTGTGCCAGATGTTCAAGCCTTTGTTCAGGCTCTGGTTAGAATCAAGCCTGTTTACAAACCTTTGACTCCTCCTTGGAGTCTCAACTTAGTTCTTTCAGTTCTTCAGGGGGTTCCGTTTGAACCCTTACATTCCGTTGATATTAAGTTATTATCTTGGAAAGTTTTGTTTTTGGTTGCAATTTCTTCTGCTAGAAGAGTTTCAGAATTATCTGCTCTGCAGTGTTCTCCTCCTTATCTGGTGTTCCATGCAGGTAAGGTGGTTTTACGTACTAAACCTGGTTTTCTTCCAAAAGTTGTTTCCAACAAAAACATTAACCAGGAGATTATCGTACCTTCTCTGTGTCCGAAACCAGTTTCGAAGAAGGAACGTTTGTTGCACAATTTGGATGTTGTTCGCGCTCTAAAATTCTATTTAGATGCTACAAAGGATTTTAGACAAACATCTTCCTTGTTTGTTGTTTATTCCGGTAAAAGGAGAGGTCAAAAAGCAACTTCCACCTCTCTCTCTTTTTGGATTAAAAGCATCATCAGATTGGCTTACGAGACTGCCGGACGGCAGCCTCCCGAAAGAATCACAGCTCATTCCACTAGGGCTGTGGCTTCCACATGGGCCTTCAAGAACGAGGCTTCTGTTGATCAGATATGTAGGGCAGCGACTTGGTCTTCACTGCACACTTTTACCAAATTTTACAAGTTTGATACTTTTGCTTCTTCTGAGGCTATTTTTGGGAGAAAGGTTTTGCAAGCCGTGGTGCCTTCCATCTAGGTGACCTGATTTGCTCCCTCCCTTCATCCGTGTCCTAAAGCTTTGGTATTGGTTCCCACAAGTAAGGATGACGCCGTGGACCGGACACACCTATGTTGGAGAAAACAGAATTTATGTTTACCTGATAAATTACTTTCTCCAACGGTGTGTCCGGTCCACGGCCCGCCCTGGTTTTTTAATCAGGTCTGATAATTTATTTTCTTTAACTACAGTCACCACGGTATCATATGGTTTCTCCTATGCAAATATTCCTCCTTAACGTCGGTCGAATGACTGGGGTAGGCGGAGCCTAGGAGGGATCATGTGACCAGCTTTGCTGGGCTCTTTGCCATTTCCTGTTGGGGAAGAGAATATCCCACAAGTAAGGATGACGCCGTGGACCGGACACACCGTTGGAGAAAGTAATTTATCAGGTAAACATAAATTCTGTTTTTCCTCTCAGCGTGCAGTGAATGTCAGAGGGATGTGAGGAGAGTATTGCCTATTTGAATGCAGTGATCTCCTTCTACGGGGTCTATTTCATAGGTTCTCTGTTATCGGTCGTAGAGATTCATCTCTTACCTCCCTTTTCAGATCGACGATATACTCTTATTTATATACCATTACCTCTGCTGATTTTCGTTTCAGTACTGGTTTGGCTTTCTACAAACATGTAGATGAGTGTCCTGGGGTAAGTAAATCTTATTTTCTGTGACACTCTAAGCTATGGTTGGGCACTTTATTTATAAAGTTCTAAATATATGTATTCAAACATTTATTTGCCTTGACTCAGAATGTTCAACATTCCTTATTTTCAGACAGTCAGTTTCATATTTGGGATAATGCATTTGAATCAATCATTTTTTCTTACCTTAAAAATTTGACTTTTTTTCCCTGTGGGCTGTTAGGCTCGCGGGGGCTGAAAATGCTTCATTTTATTGCGTCATTCTTGGTGCAGACTTTTTTGGCGCAAAAAATCTTTTCTGTTTCCGGCGTCATACGTGTCATTTTTTGACGTCCTTTTGCGCCAAAGATGTCGGCGTTCCGGATGTGGCGTCATTTTTGGCGCCAAAAAGCATTTAGGCGCCAAATAATGTGGGCGTATTATTTGGCGCCAAAAAATATGGGCGTCGCTTTTGTCTCCACATTATTTCAGTCTCATTTTTTCTTTGCTTCTGGTTACTAGAAGTTTGTTTATTGGCATTTTTTCCCATTCCTGAAACTGTCATTTAAGGAATTTGATCAATTTTGCTTTATATGTTGTTTTTTCTCTTACATATTGCAAGATGTCTCACGTTGCATCTGAGTCAGAAGATACTTCAGGAAAATCACTGTCTAGTGCTGGAACTACCAAAGCTAAGTGTATCTGCTGTAAACTTTTGGTAGCTATTCCTCCGGCTGTTGTTTGTATTAATTGTCATGACAAACTTGTTAAAGCAGATAATATTTCCTTTAGTAATGTACCATTGCCTGTTGCAGTTCCCTCAACATCTAAGGTGCAGAATGTTCCTGATAACATAAGAGATTTTGTTTCTGAATCCATCAAGAAGGCTATGTCTGTTATTTCTCCTTCTAGTAAACATAAAAAATCTTTTAAAACTTCTCTCTCTACAGATGAATTTTTAAATGAACATCATCTTTCTGATTCTGATGACTCTTCTGGTTCAGAGGATTCTGTCTCAGATTGATGCTGATAAATCTTCATATTTATTTAAAATGGAATTTATTCGTTCTTTACTTAAAGAAGTACTAATTGCTTTAGAAATAGAGGATTCTGGTCCTCTTGATACTAATTCTAAACGTTTAGATAAGGTATTTAAATCTCCTGTGGTTATTCCAGAAGTTTTTTCTGTTCCTAATGCTATTTCTGAAGTTATTTCCAGAGAATGGGATACATTGGGTAATTCATTACTCCTTCTAAACGTTTTAAGCAATTATATCCTGTGCCGTCTGACGGATTAGAATTTTGGGACAAAATCCCTAAAGTCGATGGGGCTATTTCTACCCTTGCTAAACGTACTACTATTCCTACGTCAGATGGTACTTCGTTTAAAGATCCTTTAGATAGGAAAATTGAATCCTTTCTAAGAAAAGCTTATCTGTGTTCAGGTAATCTTCTTAGACCTGCTATATCTTTGGCTAATGTTGCTGCAGCTTCAACTTTTTGGTTGGAGACTTTAGCGCAACAAGTAACAGATCATGATTCTCATAATATTATTATTCTTCTTCAGCATGCTAATAATTTTATCTGTGATGCCATTTTTTGATATTATCAGAGCTTTATGGCTTAAAACTTGGAATGCTGATATGGCTTCTAAATCAACTCTACTTTCCATTTCTTTCCAGGGTAACAAATTATTTGGTTCTCAGTTGAATTCCATTATCTCAACTGTTACTGGTGGGAAAGGAACTTTTCTCCAACATAGGTGTGTCCGGTCCACGGCGTCATCCTTACTTGTGGGATATTCTCCTCCCCAACAGGAAATGGCAAAGAGCCCAGCAAAGCTGGTCACATGATCCCTCCTAGGCTCCGCCTTCCCCAGTCACGC
>NC_069503.1:451347227-451381952 GCF_027579735.1 Bombina bombina | reverse complement strand
TCCGCTACGACCAGACCTTCTGTCGCAAGGTCCTTTTTTTCCATCAGGATCTCAAATCCTTAAATTTAAAGTTATGGAGATTGAACGCTTGATTCTTGGTCAAAGAGGTTTCTCTGACTCTGTGATTAATACTATGTTACAGGCTCGTAAATCTGTATCCAGAGAGATATATTATAGAGTCTGGAAGACTTATATTTCTTGGTGTCTTTCTCATCATTTTTCTTGGCATTCTTTTAGAATTCCGAGAATTTTACAGTTTCTTCAGGATGGTTTAGATAAAGGTTTATCCGCAAGTTCTTTGAAAGGACAAATATCTGCTCTTTCTGTTCTTTTTCACAGAAAGATTGCTAATCTTCCTGATATTCATTGTTTTGTACAAGCTTTGGTTCGTATAAAACCTGTCATTAAGTCAATTTCTCCTCCTTGGAGTTTGAATTTGGTTCTGGGGGCTCTTCAAGCTCCTCCATTTGAACCTATGCATTCATTGGACATTAAATTACTTTCTTGGAAAGTTTTGTTCCTTTTGGCAATCTCTTCTGCCAGAAGAGTTTCTGAATTATCTGCTCTTTCTTGTGAGTCTCCTTTTCTGTTTTTTCATCAGGATAAGGCAGTGTTGCGAACTTCTTTTGAATTTTTACCTAAAGTTGTGAATTCTAACAACATTAGTAGGGAAATTGTGGTTCTAATCCTAAGAATTCTAAGGAGAAATCATTGCATTCTTTGGATGTTGTTAGAGCTTTGAAATATTATGTTGAAGCTACTAAGTCTTTCCGAAAGACTTCTAGTTTATTTGTTATCTTTTCTGGTTCTAGAAAAGGCCAGAAAGCTTCTGCCATTTCTTTGGCATCTTGGTTGAAATCTTTAATTCATCTTGCCTATGTTGAGTCGGGTAAATCTCCGCCTCAAAGGATTACAGCTCATTCTACTAGGTCAGTTTCTACTTCCTGGGCGTTTAGGAATGAAGCTTCGATTGATCAGATTTGCAAAGCAGCAACTTGGTCCTCTTTGCATACTTTTACTAAATTCTACCATTTTGATGTATTTTCTTCTTCTGAAGCAGTTTTTGGTAGAAAAGTACTTCAGGCAGCGGTTTCAGTTTGAATCTTCTGCTTATGTTTTTCATTAAACTTTATTTTGGGTGTGGATTATTTTCAGCAGGAATTGGCTGTCTTTATTTTATCCCTCCCTCTCTAGTGACTCTTGCGTGGAAAGATCCACATCTTGGGTAATCATTATCCCATACGTCACTAGCTCATGGACTCTTGCTAATTACATGAAAGAAAACATAATTTATGTAAGAACTTACCTGATAAATTCATTTCTTTCATATTAGCAAGAGTCCATGAGGCCCGCCCTTTTTTTGGGGTGGTTATGATTTTTTGTATAAAGCACAATTATTCCAATTCCTTATTTTATATGCTTTCGCACTTTTTTATCACCCCACTTCTTGGCTATTCGTTAAACTGAATTGTGGGTGTGGTGAGGGGTGTATTTATAGGCATTTTGAGGTTTGGGAAACTTTGCCCCTCCTGGTAGGAATGTATATCCCATACGTCACTAGCTCATGGACTCTTGCTAATATGAAAGAAATGAATTTATCAGGTAAGTTCTTACATAAATTATGTTTTTTTTCATTATAAGATTTAAACTTTGTTTTGGGTGTGGATTTTTTTCAGTGGAATTGGCTGTCTTTATTTTATCCCTCCCTCTCTAGTGACTCTTGCGTGGAAGATCCACATCTGGGGTAGTCATTATCCCATACGTCACTAGCTCATGGACTCTTGCTAATTACATGAAAGAAAACATAATTTATGTAAGAACTTATCTGATAAATTCATTTCTTTCATATTAGCAAGAGTCCATGAGGCCCACCCCTTTTTTGTGGTGGTTATGATTTTTTTGTATAAAGCACAATTATTCCAATTCCTTATTTTTTTTTATGCTTTCGCATTTTTTTCTTATCACCCCACTTCTTGGCTATACGTTAAACTGATTTGTGGGTGTGGTGAGGGGTGTATTTATAGGCATTTTGAGGTTTGGGAAACTTTGCCCCTCCTGGTAGGAATGTATATCCCATACGTCACTAGCTCATGGACTCTTGCTAATATGAAAGAAATGAATTTATCAGGTAAGTTCTTACATAAATTATGTTTTTATTCAAATCTGTTTGTGGTTCCTAAGAAAGAGGGAACCTTCAGAACAATCTTGGATCTAAAGATCTCAAATTCCTCAGAGTTCCATCATTCAAAATGGAAACTATTTGGACCATCCTACCCATGATCCAAGATGGTCATTACATGACCACAGTGGACTTAAAGGATGCCTACCTTCACATACCGATTCACAAAGATCATCATCGGTTCCTAAGGTTTGCCTTTCTAGACAGGCATTACCAATTTGTAGCTCTTCCCTTCGGGTTGGCCACTGCCCCGAGAATTTTTACAAAGGTTCTGGGCTCACTTCTGGCGGTTCTAAGACCGCGAGGCATAGCGGTGGCTCTGTATCTTGACGACATCCTGATACAGGCGTCAAGCTTTCAAATTGCCAAGTCTCATACAGAGATAGTTCTGGCATTTCTGAGGTCGCATGGGTGGAAAGTGAACGTGGAAAAGAGTTCTCTATCACCACTCACAAGAGTCTCCTTCCTAGGAGCTCTTATAGATTCTGTAGAGATGAAAATTTACCTGACGGAGTCCAGGTTATCAAAACTTCTAAATGCTTGCCGTATCCTTCATTCCATTCCACACCCGTCAGTGGCTCAGTGCATGGAAGTAATCGGCTTAATGGTAGCGGCAATGGACATAGTGCCATTTGCGCGCCTGTATCTCAGACCGCTGCAATTATGCATGCTAAGTCAGTGGAATGGGGATTACTCAGATTTGTCCCCTCTACTAAATCTGGATCAAGAGACCAGAGATTCTCTTCTCTGGTGGATTTCTCGGGTCCATCTGTCCAAGGGTATGACCTTTTGCAGGCCAGATTGGACGATTGTAACAACAGATGCCAGCCTTCTAGGTTGGGGCGCAGTCTGGAACTCCCTGAAGGCTCAGGGATCATGGACTCAGGAGGAGAAACTCCTCCCAATAAATATTCTGGAGTTAAGAGCAATATTCAATGCTCTTCTAGCTTGGCCTCAGTTAGCAACACTGAGGTTCATCAGATTTCAGTCGGAAAACATCACGACTGTGGCTTACATCAACCATCAAGGGGGAACCAGGAGTTCCCTAGCGATGTTAGAAGTCTCAAAGATAATTCGCTGGGCAGAGTCTCACTCTTGCCACCTGTCGGCGATCCACATCCCAGGCGTAGAGAACTGGGAGGCGGATTTTCTAAGTCGTCAGACTTTTCATCCGGGGGAGTGGGAACTCCATCCGGAGGTGTTTGCTCAACTGGTCCATCGTTGGGGCAAACCAGAACTGGATCTCATGGCGTCGTGCCAGAACGCCAAGCTTCCTTGTTACGGATCCAGGTCCAGGGACCCGGGAGCAACGCTGATAGATGCTCTAGCAGCTCCTTGGTTCTTCAACCTGGCCTATGTGTTTCCACCGTTTCCTCTGCTCCCTCGACTGATTGCCAAAATCAAACAGGAGAGAGCATCGGTGATTCTGATAGCGCCTGCGTGGCCACGCAGGACCTGGTATGCAGACCTAGTGGACATGTCATCTCTTCCACCATGGACTCTGCCTCTGAGGCAGGACCTTCTAATACAAGGTCCTTTCAATCATCCAAATCTAATTTCTCTGAGACTGACTGCATGGAGATTGAACGCTTGATTCTATCAAGGCGTGGCTTCTCCGAGTCAGTCATTGATACCTTAATACAGGCTCGGAAGCCTGTCACCAGGAAAATTTACCATAAGATTTGGCGTAAATATCTTTATTGGTGTGAATCCAAGAGTTACTCATGGAGTAAGGTTAGGATTCCTAGGATATTGTCTTTTCTCCAAGAGGGTTTGGACAAAGGCTTATCAGCTAGTTCTTTAAAAGGACAGATCTCTGCTCTGTCTATTCTTTCGCACAAGCGTCTGGCAGAAGTTCCAGACGTCCAGGCATTTTGTCAGGCTTTGGTTAGGATTAAGCCTGTGTTTAAAACTGTTGCACCCCCGTGGAGCTTAAACTTGGTTCTTAAAGTTCTTCACGGAGTTCCGTTTGAACCCCTTCATTCCATTGATATTAAACTTTTATCTTGGAAAGTTCTGTTTTTGATGGCTATTTCCTCGGCTCGAAGAGTCTCTGAGTTATCTGCCTTACATTGTGATTCTCCTTATCTGATTTTTCATTCAGACAAGGTAGTTCTGCGTACCAAACCTGGGTTTTTACCTAAGGTGGTTTCTAACAGGAATATCAATCAAGAGATTGTTGTTCCATCATTGTGTCCTAATCCTTCTTCAAAGAAGGAACGTCTTTTGCATAATCTGGACGTAGTCCGTGCCTTGAAGTTTTACTTACAGGCTACTAAAGATTTTCGTCAAACATCTGCCCTGTTTGTCGTTTACTCTGGACAGAGGAGAGGTCAAAAAGCTTCGGCAACCTCTCTCTCCTTTTGGCTTCGGAGCATAATACGCTTAGCCTATGAGACTGCTGGACAGCAGCCCCCTGAAAGGATTACAGCTCATTCTACTAGAGCTGTGGCTTCCACCTGGGCCTTTAAAAATGAGGACTCTGTTGAACAGATTTGCAAGGCTGCGACTTGGTCTTCGCTTCACACCTTTTCAAAATTTTACAAATTTGACACTTTTGCTTCGGAGGCTGTTTTTGGGAGAAAGGTTCTACAGGCAGTGGTTCCTTCCATTTAAGTTCCTGCCTTGTCCCTCCCATCATCCGTGTACTTTAGCTTTGGTATTGGTATCCCACAAGTAATGGATGATCCGTGGACTGGATACACTTAACAAGAGAAAACATAATTTATGCTTACCTGATAAATTTATTTCTCTTGTAGTGTATCCAGTCCACGGCCCGCCCTGTCCTTTTAAGGCAGGTCTAAATTTTAATTAAACTACAGTCACCACTGCACCCTATGGTTTCTCCTTTCTCGTCTTGTTTCGGTCGAATGACTGGATATGGCAGTGAGGGGAGGAGCTATATAGCAGCTCTGCTGTGGGTGATCCTCTTGCAACTTCCTGTTGGGAAGGAGAATATCCCACAAGTAATGGATGATCCGTGGACTGGATACACTACAAGAGAAATAAATTTATCAGGTAAGCATAAATTATGTTTTTCTCCAAGAAGGATTGGACAGATTTCTGCGCTATCTATTCTTTTGCACAAGCATCTGGCGGATGTCCCAGACGTTCAGGCATTTTGTCAGGCTTTAGTTAAAATCAAGCCTCTGTTTAAACCTGTTGCTCCACCTTGGAGCTTAAATTTGGTTCTTAAAGTTCTTCAGGGGGTTCCGTTTGAACCTCTTCATTCCATAGATATCAAACTTTTATCTTGGAAAGTTCTTTTTTTGGTAGCTATTTCCTCGGCTCGTAGAGTTTCTGAGTTATCTGCCTTACAATGTGATTCTCCTTATCTGATCTTCCATGCAGATAAGGTAGTTCTGCGTACCAAACCTGGGTTTTTACCTAAGGTGGTATCTAATAGGAATATCAATCAACAGATTGTTGTTCCGTCTTTGTGTCCTAATCCTTCTTCAAAGAAGGAACGTCTATTACACAATCTGGACGTGGTTCGTGCTTTAAAGTTTTACTTACAAGCTACTAAAGATTTTCATCAAACATCTGCTTTGTTTGTTGTCTACTCTGGACAGAGGAGAGGTCAAAAGGCTTCGGCAACCTCTTTCTTTTTGGCTAAGAAGCATAATCCGCTTAGCCTATGAGACTGCTGGCCAGCAGCCTCCAGAAAGGATTACAGCTCATTCTACTAGAGCTGTGGCTTCCACATGGGCCTTTAAAAATGAGGCTTCTGTTGAACAGATTTGCAAGGCGGCGACTTGGTCTTCGCTTCATACTTTTTCAAAATTCTACAAATTTGATACTTTTGCTTCTTCGGAGGCTATTTTTGGGAGAAAGGTTTTACAGGCAGTGGTACCTTCCGTTTAAGTACCTGCCTTGTCCCTCCCTTCATCCGTGTTCTTTAGCTTTGGTATTGGTATCCCACAAGTAATGGATGATCCGTGGACTGGATACACCTTACAAGAGAAAACATAATTTATGCTTACCTGATAAATTTATTTCTCTTGTGGTGTATCCAGTCCACGGCCCGCCCTGTCATTTTAAGGCAGGTATTTTTTAATTTTAAACTACAGTCACCACTGCACCCTATGGTTTCTCCTTTCTCTGTTTGTTTTCGGTCGAATTACTGGATATGGCAGTTAGGGGAGGAGCTATATAGACAGCTCTGCTGTGGGTGTCCTCTTGCAACTTCCTGTTGGGAATGAGAATATCCCACAAGTAATGGACGATCCGTGGACTGGATACACCACAAGAGAAATAAATTTATCAGATAAGCATAAATTATGTTTTTGTACAGGCTTTGGTTCGTATTAAGCCTGTCATTAAATCAACCTCTCCTCCTTGGAGTCTTAATTTGGTTTTTAAGGCTTTACAAGCTCCTCCATTTGAGCCTATGCATTCTTTGGACATTAAACTACTTTCTTGAAAAGTGTTGTTCCTTTTGGCCATCTCTTCTGCTAGAAGAGTTTCTGAATTATCTGCTCTCTCTTGTGAATCTCCTTTTCTGATTTTTCATCAGGATAAGGCAGTTTTGCGGACTACATTTAAATTCTTACCTAAGGTTGTGAATTCTAACAACATTAATAGAGAAATTGTTGTCCCTTCTTTGCGTCCTAATCCTAAGAATTCTTTGGAGAGATCTTTACATTCTTTGGATGTGGTGAGAGCTCTGAAATATGTTGAAGCTACTAAAGATTTCAGAAAGACTTTTAGTCTATTTGTTATCTTTTCTGGTTCCAGGAAAGGTCAGAAGGCCGTTTCCTTGGCTTCGTGGTTAAAGCTTTTGATTCATCAAGCTTATTTGGAGTCGGGTCAAGCCCCGCCTCAAAGAATTACAGCTCATTCTACTAGATCAGTCTCCACTTCCTGGGCTTTTAAGAATGAAGCTTCAGTTGATCAGATTTGCAAAGCTGCAACTTGGTCTTCTTTGCATACATTTACTAAATTCTATCATTTTGATGTATTTGCTTCTTCGGAAGCAGTTTTTGGTAGAAAAGTTCTTCAGGCTGCTGTTTCAGTTTGATTCTTCTGCTTCTAATTTAAGTTTTGTCTTTTCAATTATGAGACTAAACTTATGATTTGGGTTGTGGATTAATTTTTTTTCAGCGGAAAATGGCTGTTTTTATTTTTATCCCTCCTTCTCTAGTGACTCTTGCGTTGAGTTCCACTTCTTGGGTATTGCTATCCCATACGTCGCTAGCTCATGGACTCTTGCCAATTACATGAAAAAACATAATTTATGTAAGAACTTACCTGATAAATTAATTTCTTTCATATTGGCAAGAGTCCATGAGGCCCACCCTTTTTTATGGTGGTTATGATTTTTTTGTATAAAGCACAATTATTCCAAATTCCTTTGATACTTTTTACTCTTTTTTTATCACCCCCCCCTACTTGGCTATCCGTTAAACTGAATTGTGGGTGTGGTGAGAGGTGTATTTATAGGCATTTTGAGGTTTGGGAAACTTTGCCCCCCTGGTAGGATTGTATATCCCATACGTCACTAGCTCATGGACTCTTGCCAATATGAAAGAAATGAATTTATCAGGTAAGTTCTTACATAAATTATGTTTCTTACATAGAGATGTTCAGGTGATATTTTCTTGTCAGCTTTTTAGCTATGCTGCATCACTTTCAAGTGATTTAGCATATAAGTAGTATGTCCCTTTATATTAATAATACTTGTACTCCCTCAATTTTAACGTCAGCAAAGTTAGTTTTATTAAAGAAAAACTTGTAACAGACAAAAAGTACAAATCAAATAGTAGGAATGCATTGTAACTTAAAGGGCCATTATAGTAAAAAAAAATAATACATGTTTTATATTCATTAGAGCATCTAATTTTAAGACAAGCAACCTAGCGTTTCTATGTGTATTACCCTTGCAAAGGGGCTTAAACACATAGTAGAAGTACCACCAGTGACACACACAGCACTTCTGGTCCCTAGTGGAATATGACGTTGCTCTAATCAGCAGCTCTAGTCACACAACTCACTTGTGTTTACTGCTGCTGCTCCAATCGGCGCTAGTTAGTTTCCTCTCGGGACAAGCAGTCCTCTCCAGGTCCCAAACGGCACCTCTACTATGTGGGGGTTAAAAACATAGAGCATTTAATTTCTTTCATGTAATTGGCAAGAGTCCATGATCTAGTGACGTATGGGATATACATTCCTACCAGGAGGGGCAAAGTTTCCCAAACCTCAAAATGCCTATAAATACACCCCCCACCACACCCACAATTCAGTTTTACAAACTTTGCCTCCTATGGAGGTGGTGAAGTAAGTTTGTGTTAGATTTTTTCGTTGATATGCGCTTCACAGCATGCTGAAGCCCGGTTCCTCTCAGAGTGCAGTGAATGACAGAGGGATGTGAAGGGAGTATTACCTATAGAATATAATGGTCATCCTAACTGGGATCTATTTCATAGGTTCTCTGTTATCGGTCGTAGAGATTCATCTCCTATCTCCCTTTTCAGATTGACAATATACTCTTATATTCCATTACCTCTACTGATTCTCATTTCAGTACTGGTTTGGCTATCTACTTTATGTAGATGAGTGTCTTTTGGTAAGTATGTTTTCTTTTATTTATGACACTCTCAGCTATGGTTTGGCACTTTATATGTAAAGTTCTAAATATATGTTTTATACTTATATTTGCCATGATTCAGGTTAATCAGTATATTTCCTTCTTACAGACTGTCAGTTTCATTTTGGGAAATGCATATGAAAAACAAAAAAAAAGAGAATTATTTCTTACATGAAAATTTTTCAAATTGACTTTCTTTTCTAAATTGCGGGCTGTTAGGCTTGTGGTAGCGCAAAATGCTATAATTTATTGCGTAATTTTTGGCGCGAAACTTTTTTTGGCGCGACAATTATGTTTGTTGACGTAATTTCTGGCGTCTTAGTTGGTGGCGAGAGTTTTCACGTAGTTGCGTCATCTATGATGCTCGTGTTTGTTGCAGACGTTCTTGGTGCCAAAAATTACTTTGTCAGTTGTGGGCATTATACTTGGCGCCAGATTTTGACATTATTTAAGTCCTTATTTAATTTTGCTTCTGGTTTCCAGAGGCTTATTTTGTTTGCATTTTTTCCCATTCCTGAAACTGTCATATAAGGAAATTGATAATTTTGCTTTATATGTTGTTGTTTTTTTATTACATATTGCAAGATTTCTCAATCTGACCCTGTCTCAGAATCTACTTCTGGAATGCTTCTGCCTGATGTCGGTTCTACCAAAGCTAAGTGCATTTGTTGTAAACTTGTGGCAACTGTTCCTCCGGCTGTAGTTTGTGTTAGTTGTCATGATAAACTTTCAAACGCAGACAATATTTCCATTAGTAGTAATCCATTACCTGTTGTTGTTCCTTCAACATCTAATGTTCAGGATATTCCCGTTAATGTGAGAGAATTTGTTTCTAATTCTATTCAGAAGACCCTGTTTGTTATACCACCTTCTAATAAACGTAAAATGTCTTTTAAAACTTCTCATAAATTCAATGAATTTTTAAATGACCGACAGCTTTCTGTTTTATCTATCTCTGATGAGGATCTATCTGGTTCAGAAGATTCTGCCTCAGATATTGACACTGACAAATCTTCATATTTATTTAAAATAGAGTATATTCGTTCTTTATTAAGAGGTGTTGATTGCATTAGATATGGAGGAGACTAGTCCTCTTGATATTAAAACCAGTAAACGTTTAAATTAGGTTTTTAAACCTCATGTAGTTATTCTAGAGGTTTTTCCAGTTCCTGATGCTGTTTCAGATGTAATTTCTAGGGAATGGAATAGTCTGGGTACTTCATTTACTCCTTCTTCAAGGTTTAAGAAACTGTACCCTTTGCCGACTGATAGATTGGAGTTTTGGGAAAAGATCCCCAAGGTTGATGGGGCCATCTCTACTCATGCAAAGCGTACTACTATTCCTACGGCAAATAGTACTTCTTTTAAAGATCCTTTAGATAGGAAGCTTGAATCTTATCTAAGGAAGGCTTATTTATGTTCAGGTCATCTTCTTAGGCCTGCTATTTCTTTGGCTGATGTTGCTGCGGTCAATATTTTGGTTGGAAACTTTAGCACAACAAGTACCAGATCATAATGTGTATAGCATTGTTAAGTTAATTCAACATGCTAATAATTTCATTTGTGATGCCATTTTTGAAATCATTAGAATTGATGTTAGATATATGTCTTTAGCTATATTAGCTAGAAGAGCTTTATGGCTTAAATCTTGCAATGCTGATATGACTTCTAAATAAACGTTGCTATTTCTCTCTTTCCAAGGTAATAAATTATTTTGTTCTCAGTTGGATTCGATTATTTCAACTGTCACTGGGGGGAAGGGAGCTTTTTTGCCTCAGGATAAAAAATCTAAGGGTAAATTTAAGGCTGCTAAACGTTTACGTTCCTTTCGACAAAATAAGGAACAGAGACCTGATCCTTCCCCTAAGGGAACGGTTTCCAATTGGAATGGGGTCTGGGGTTTTATTCAAATTTGTTCATTGTCCCATAGAAGGAGAATTCTTTCAGACCAGTTCTGGATCTAAAAATTTTGAATCGTTATGTAAGTATACCAACATTCAAGATGGGGACTATAAGGACTATTCTGCCTTTTGTTCAGCAAGGGCATTATATGTCCAAATAGACTTACAGGATGCATATCTTCATATTCCGATTCATCCAGATCACTATCAGTTCCTGAGATTTCTCTTTTCTAGACAAGCATTACCAATTTGTTGCTCTTCCTTTTGGCCTAGCAACAGCTCCAAGGATCTTTTCAAAGGTTCTCAGTGCCCTACTCTATGTAATCAGAGAGCGGGGTATTGCGGTGTTTCCTTATTTGGACGATATCTTGGTACTTGCTCAGTCTTTACGTTCTGCAGAAATCTCACATGAATCAACTAGTTTTGTTTCTTCAAAGACATAGTTGGAGGATCAATTTACCAAAAAGTTCTTTGATTCCTCAGACAAGGGTAACCTTTTTAGGATTCCAAATAAATTCAGTATCCATGACTTTGTCTCTAACAGACAAGAGACGTCTGAAATTGGTTGCAGCTTGTCGGAACCTTCAGTTTCAATCATTCCCTTCAGTAGCTATGTGCATGGAGGTTTAAGGTCTCATGACTGCAGCATCGGATGCGATCGCCTTTGCTTGTTTTCACATGAGACCTCTTCAGCTTTGTATGCTGAGCCAATGGTGCAGGGATTATACAAAGATAACACAATTAATATCCTTAAATCCCAATATTCGACTATCTCTGACTTGGTGGTTAGATCACCATCGTTTAATTCAAGTGGCCTCTTTTGTTCGTCCAACCTGGACTGTGATTGCAACAGATGCAAGTCTTTCAGTTTGGGGATCTCTGACAGCGCAGGGGGTTTGGAAATCTCAAGAGGCGAGATTACCAATCAATATTTTGGAACTCTGTGCGATTCTCAGAGCTCTTCAGTTTTGGCCTCTTCTGAAGAGAGAACCATTTATTTGTTTTCAGACAGACAATGTCACAACCGTGGAGTATGTCAATCATCAAGGTGGGACTCACAGTCCTCAAGCTATGAAAGAAGTATCTTGGATACTTGCATGGGCGGAATTCAGCTCCTGTCTAATCTCTGCGGTCCATATCCCAGGTATGGACAATTGTGAAGCGATTATCTCAGTCGCCAGACTTTACATCCGGGAGAATGGTCTATTCACCCAGATGTGTTTTTTCAGATTGTTCAGATTTGGGAGCTTCCAGAAATAAATGATGGCTTCTCATCTAAACAGGAAACTTCCCAGGTATCTGTCCAGGTCCAGGGATCCTCAGGCAGAAGCGGTGGATGCGTTGTCACTTCCTTGAAATTATCAACCTACTTATGTCTTTCCGCCTCTAGTAATTCTTCCAAGAGTGATATCCAAAATCATAATGGAGCATTCATTTGTACTGCTGGTGGCTCCAGCATGGCCACACAGGTTTTGGTATGCGGATCTTGTTCGGATGTCCAGTTGCCAACCTTGGCCACTTCCGTTAAGGCCAGACCTTCTATCTCAAGGCCCATTTTTCCATCAGGATCTCAAATCATTAAATTTGAAGGTATGGCGATTGAACGCCTAGTGCTTAGTCATAGAGGTTTCTCTGACTCAGTGATTAATACTATGTTGCAGGCTTGCAAATCTGTGTCTAGAAAGATTTATTACCGAGTTTGGAAGACTTACATTTCATGGTGTTGTTCTCATAAATTTTCTTGGCTTTCTTTTAGAATTCTTAGAATTTTACAGTTTCTTCAGGATGGTTTGGGTAAGGGTTTGTCTGCAAGTTCCTTGAAAGGACAAATCTCTGCTTTTTCTGTTCTGTTCCACAGAAAAATTGCTAATCTTCCTGATTTTCATTGTTTTGTACAGGCTTTGGTTCGTATCAAGCCTGTCATTAAGTCAATCTCTCCTCCTTGGAGTCTTAATTTGGTTTTGAGCACTTTAGAGGCTCCTCCATTTGAGGCTATGCATTCTCTGGACATTAAATCACTTTCTTGGAAAGTATTGTTCCTTTTGGCCATATCTTCTGCTAGAAGAGTTTCTGAATTATCTGCTCTTTCTTGTGAGTCTCCTTTTCTGATTTTTCATCAGGATAAGGCGATTTTGCGGACTTCATTTAAATTTTTACCTAAAGTTGTGAATTCCAACAACATTAGTAGAGAAATTGTTGTCCCTTCTTTGTGTCCTAATCCTAAGAATTCTTTGGAGAGATCTTTACATTCTTTGGATGTGGTAAGAGCTTTGAAATATTATGTTGAAGCTACTAAAGATTTCAGAAAGACTTCTAGTCTATTTGTTATCTTTTCTGGTTCTAGGAAAGGTCAAAAGGCTTCTGCCATTTCTTTGGCATCTTGGTTAAAGCTTTTGATTCATCATGCTTATTTGGAGTCGGGTAAATCCCCGCCTCAGAGGATTACGGCTCATTCTACTAGGTCAGTTTCTACTTCCTGGGCATTTAAGAATGAAGCTTCTGTTGATCCGATTTGCAAAGCAGCAACTTGGTCTTCTGTGCATACTTTTACTAAATTCTACCATTTTGATGTTTTCTCTTCTTAAGAAGCAGTTTTTGGTAGAAAAGTACTTCAGGCAGCTGTTTCAGTTTGATTCTTCTGCTTATAATTTCAGTTTTTTTCATCATAAAGATTAAAACTTTTGATTTGGGTTGTGGATTAATTTTTCAGCGGAATTGGCTGTCTTTATTTTTATCCCTCCCTCTCTAGTGACTCTTGCGTGGAGTTCCACATCTTGGGTATTTGCTATCCCATACGTCACTTGTCCATGGACTCTTGCCAATTACATGAAAGAAAACATAATTTATGTAAGAGTTTACATGATAAATTCATTTCTTTCATATTCGCAAGAGTCCATGAGGCCCACCTTTTTTATGGTGGTTATGATTTTTTTTTATAAAGCACAATTATTCCAATTCCTTGTTGATGCTTTCGCTCCTTTCTTATCACCCCACTTCTTGGCTATTCGTTAAACTGAATTGTGGGTGTGGTGGGGGGTGTATTTATAGGCATTTTGAGGTTTGGGAAACTTTGCCCCTCCTGGTAGGAATGTATATCCCATACGTCACTAGCTCATGGACTCTTGCCAATATGAAAGAAATGAATTTATCAGGTAAATTCTTACATAAATTATGTTTTTAAGACTAGGGACCCTGAACCTCTATTCATGTAAGATTAAAATGAAGTTAAATAAATTAAAGTACTTTGCCCTATCACCATCACTAGACTTTTCTGCATGATTTCACTATTTTAAACGATTGAAATAAAGAAATAAACTTTTTTTTGTTATAAAAACTGGAGAGAACATAACTGCAAGCAGATCTATTTCTCTGTTCACTGGAACGTGTCTCAAGATCTCTACCTCTGTTAGTATAAGACACAGTTGCACAAACCATTCTTCTAGTTTACAGAATCAGTTGCAAAATAAAAGTAGTCACTATATGCATACATTAGCTCCCTAAAGAAGACAAAAAAAGGTGCCACATTGTGTGAACTATCTAAAACACCAACACTCTCTCTCTATAGCACAAACTTGTGCTGCCTTCTTTGTGAGTATCCTTACCTTTAAAGGGAGTGTTGGTGTTTTTGATCACACAATGTGGCGCCGTCTTTTGTCTTCTTTAGGGAGCTGACTATCACATTGTGTTCGGTTAAAGAAGAAGTGCTGCCTTTCTGGAACATGCATTATCTCATTATTGAGGAACTTTTGGACATTCTGGGTATAACTCTTTTAATCTGTGTGGACGTTGCTATTTAAATTGTAGCGCCTCATAGTTTCCTCCTTAGGACATTTTGCTGCAAGCATGCAGTGGCAGTTTAAAATTTTGTTTTGGGGGGAGTTAACAAAGATGGTGAAAAAGTTGAGACAAAGCACACATAATATATAGAACCCTTCAAAGCTCAATGAGTGCTACACATGGATTTGGAGGTGTAATGCACCTTCATAGAATTGCCACTGCATGCATGGCATTATATTTACTTTCACTTGACAATCATCAGGTTTGGCCAGGCAGCAGTCAAGGTTGACATTGACAGACTTCTATCACCCTCAGTCAACAGAACAGGAGAATGATTCTATGCCTGCTTGCATTTTGTAATAACGAACAATCAAATTAACAAATGTATGCATTTTGTTTGATATTTATTTTGTGAAAATGTTTGTTTTCATACTAACAAAATGAATAATTACAAACTTGTTTAATTTTGCATATATCCAAACACAGATGCTTATATCTACCATGCGGCAATTCTCCATATTTTAAGTCTCTGCATAAATAAAATGTATTTGATCTTTTTTGCAGTCATTGAGTTTGTGATGCTTTGTGTTTTTGCAGATCCAGAGACATGCCAGCAGGAATAGACTGCACAAAGAACTCAGAAATGAAAAAGCTTTAGTAACATTTGAAGCAGAAATAACATCTTAGTGACTTTATTGCTATAAAATTTCAGATCAATGCATCAAATACTTTGTAATGTTGTTATGTGCTATTCTCATTATCTAAATATGCTAAAAGAAAATAAGATGTATTTTGAAATAAATCTTCTTTGAATTGATCTAAAAATCAATTGTCAGATACAATGAGATCACAGGTGCACTTTCAGTTAGTTTTGTGGCGGTGCAAACATGACTTGGATCCTCCAGGCACAAGATAAAGGCTTTTTCTGCTCTGCCCATTTGAAGGGACATGAAACTACTTTTTTTTTTCTTTCAGGATTCATGCCGAGCATACAATTTTAAACAACTTTCAAATGTATTACTATCAAATTTTGCTTCTTTCTCTTGGTATCCTTTATTGAAGAAGCAGCAATGCACTACTGGGAGCCAGCTGAACACATCAGTAAGCCAATGATAAGAGGTATATATGTGCAGCCATCAAACGGCTACATTCAAGCTGATCCTACCTAGGTATGCTTTTTTACAAAGGATAAAGAGAGTACAAAGCAAATTTAATAATTTTGTTAAATAGTTTAAAATTGTGTGCTCTGTCTGAATCATGAAAGAAAATGTTGGGATTTCATGTCCCTTTAAATCTATGCACTGTATCCACGTGCTGGCTTTCTGCACAGAATTGAACTAAGGAATGTTGATATAGTCGTCTGTTCTAGAAAACAATGAAAGATTTAGAACTACATCTTGTTTTCATGCAAAAAATGTTTAATATTTACAGACTACTATTTTAACTGTGTATTAGAATATGTTGTCAATTTTTAATGTTGCTTTATAGAATGTTAGTTATTTTGAATGGGCTTAAACAAATAAAAAGTTAGTATAAATGTTTCCTGTTTCTTTTTGTGCATTTTTAGTAGTAACATAATATCACAATATGCTACAGCTTTCCATTCATCTAGCAGTTCTCCTCACCCCATGGGCGGAGCTATATATACAGCTCTTCTGTGGAGCTCTTTGCCTCCTCCTGCTGACGAGGAGGCGATATCCCATAAGTAAGGATGAAATCCGTGGACTCGTCATATCTTGTAAAAGAAATATATTCTGTGTTTATAGATTCTGTGTTTCTCAAATTGCGTGTATAGTTACACGTTTATTTGCATGTGCTTCAGGACAGGTAGATATTCTTTGGCAATACATGATGCCTCAGGTGCAGCAATCCACACAATATCTTTCCTTTTACTTGGTGCATGATTGTGTGACCTCTGTATAATCATTTTATTGATGGTTTATAAGCTGTTTATACCATATAGTGGACATATAGTGGAGCACTGCATGGCAGGAAATAGTGCTGCCTTCCAGTGCTCTTTCAAATGGATACCATTCTTGCAAAACTATCTTTCCTTAATATGAGTAGAGTCCTCAGCATCATTCCTTACTGTTGGGAAATACTGAACCTGGCCACCAGGAGGAGGCAGACACCCCAGTCAAAGGCTTAAATACTCCCCCTACTTCCCTTATATACCAGTCATTCTTTGCCTTTCATTACACAGGGTTGGCAGAGAATTGTCAGAAGATTCAGAGTAGTTCCTTATGAAGGGTATCTACCATTCGAGATGGGACTGGAGTTTTAAGTAGTCTTGTCAGCCTCTCAGTGAGAACATTGACAAAAGTTAGTCTGGAGATGCAGGGAGAATCTTTCTGCAAACCCATCCAGACTCGTATTAACAGCTCCTAAGCAATCAGTGTTGAAGAGTTTCACTGCCTGCTATCATCACTCAAGTCCATGTCAGGTGCGATGCTACAAGACACTCAAACTTGAGAGGCTGTGTTCCTGTTCCAGGGCATAGATTCTGGTAAGATCGTTTCAGTTTATATACATTTGATAACTCAAGAAGACAGGGTCACAGTGTGGCTCCTTTTATCTGTGTGGAATCAAGGGTTAATATCTCCAGAGGGGGATTATTGTACGGGGGAATTAAGCACATCATTTTATTACTATGATTATGCTGCGACATGTGTGAGATGAGGCTCAGGCAGATGTTGGAACGTACAGGTTTTACTTTCGTTTTGGTAGGCTGCGCAGCCTAGGAAGGCTTGGCGCGCTTTTTACTTTAGCAGGGGCGGTCCTGCATTGTGCACCATGTGACCTGGTTTGGTCACACTGTTTTCCGACTTCCTGACCGTGCGGTTTACAGGAGACTAAGCGTTTTTTTCTCTGTTGGGACTGGGTCATAGGAGGTGGGTATAAAGGTGCCGTTTTGTCTTATTAACAGTCTGCTTTAAAAGCGTAAGCTATGGAGGATTCTGATGTGTTAGAGGGTACTCCCTCTTTAACGAAGTCTAATACCTGTCTATATTGTAAGGAGGCCATGGTATACCCGTCTGCTTAAAGGGACACTGAACCCAAATTTTTTTGTTTCGTGATTCAGATAGAGCATGATATTTTAATCAACTTTCTAATTTACTCCTACTATCAATTTTTCTTTGTTCTCTTGCTATCTTTATTTAAAAAAGAAAGTCAGAACCTTGGACAACACTTGTTTATTGGTGGATTAATGTATCCACCAATCAGCAAGAACAAAAGAAAAAATTTGGGTTCAGTGTTCCTTTAATTATGTTCCACATGCCTTGATAATGTAATCATATCAAAAAAGGTTAATATGTTTAGTACCACTGAGCCGTCCACCTCTGAGGAGTGTCCGGCCCATGAGGTGCACACCCTATAGTCATCTCCCAATACACATGCAGCTTCCTGTAGCACTCCTAATCTTCCATCTGGAGGGGCCCTTATACCACCAGATTTTGCAGAGCAGTTGCAAACGGCAGCGTTTGTGGCCTTTAGTGCTTTACCTCGCCCTGCTAAGCGCAAATGAAAGGTCAAATATTGCTATCCTTCCCAGGGGTCATCTGCTATCTTGTTGGATTTATCTGATACTAGATTATCTGCTGATGACGCCTCTGATACTTCAGAGGATGCTCTTTCTGGGTCAAATCTGCTGCCTCTAGGCCTCCAGCTGCAGAGGAACCAGACTTTAGATTTAGGAATGAACATTTATGCTTTCTGCTAAAGGAAGTTTTGGCTACTTTAGAGGTCATGGAGCCTAAATTGCCTGAGGAACCTTTAATTCCTAAATTAGATAAGGTCTACGAGGACAGAGTTGTACCACAGACTTTCCTGGTTCACGAAAAGATGGCGAACATTATTAAGAATGAAAAGAATTAAGGCCTTAAGGGTGGCTAATTCTTTTATTTGTGATGCAAATTATTTGCCTGAATGCTAAGGCTTCAGGTTTTTCTGTTCAAGCCCGTAGGGCACTCTGGCTTAAGTCCTGGTCTGCGGACATGATTTCGAAGTCAAGACTTCTTTCCCTCCCATTTAAGGGAAAGATTCTATTTGGTCCAGGCCTGGACTCAATTATCTCCACCATTACTGCTGTAAAAAGGTGCCATTTTACAGCAGGATAAGAAGAACAAGCCTAAAGGACAAGGTCCTAATTTTTGTTCCTTTCATTGCTATAAGTCCCAACATCAGCAGTTCTCCACAAAGCCCGAGCAATCCAAGGGGACTTGCAAGCCGGCTCAGTCCTGGAATAAATCCAAGCAAAACAAGAACCCTGCCAAGACAAAGTCGGCATGAAGGGGCGGCCCCCGATCCGGCTCTGGATCTTGTGGGGGCAGACTGTCTCTCTTTTCGGACGCTTGGTTTGGGGACGTGCAAGACCCGTGCGTCCTGGAGGTCATCGCTGAGGTATACAGGATAGGTTTCAAGTATCATCCACCCATTGGCAGATTCCTCTTGTCAAACCTGTCTTCAAGGCCAGAAAAGAGAGAAGCCTTTCTGGGGTGCATGAGGGATCTCTCCTCCCTGGGAGTCATTGTACTGGTACCTCTTGCAGAAAGAGGTCTGGGATTCTACTCAAACCTTTTTGTGGTCCCAAAGGAGGGAACTTCCCACACAATTCTGGACCTAAAGTGCTTAAACAAATTCTTATCTGTCCCCTCGTTCGAAATGGAGACAATAGTTCAGGAAGGACAGTTCATGACCATGATAGATCTGAAGGATGCTTACCTTCATGGTTCAATACACAAGGAACACTTCAAGTTCCTAAGGTTTGTGTTCCTGGACCAGCACTTCCAGTTTATTGCACTTCCGTTTGGTCTAGCTACTGCTTCAAGAGTCTTTACAAAGGTTCTGGGGCTCTGCTTGCAGTGGCCAGAACCAGAGGTATAGCAGTAGCACCATACTTGGACGATATTCTGGTTCAAGCACCATCCTGTCGTCTTGCAGAGGACCATTCGAAATATCTTCTATTTCTTCTTCGATCTCATGGATGAAAGATAAACTTAGAAAAGAGTTCTCTTATTCCCAGTACCAGAGTGGAATTCCTGGGTACTATAATAGACTCCATATCCATGAGGATATTCCTTACAGACCAGAGAGGTTACAAGCTAACTTCCACTTGTCTTGCTTCCAGACCTCCTTCAGGCCCTTTGTGGCTCGGTGTATGGAGGTGATTGGTCCCATGGTGTCCAGCATGGACATCATTCCTTTTGCCAGATTCCATCTCAGACCACTTCAGCTGTGCATGCTGAGACAGTGGAACGGTGATCATTCTGATCTGTCTCAACAGATTTCTCTGGACAACTGGTCAAGAGAATCGCTGTCTTGGTGGCTCTGTCCAGATCACCTGTCCCAAGGGACATCCTTTTTGAGACCATCCTGGGAGATTGTGACTGACAAGTCTATCAGGATGGGGAGCTGTTTGGGGTGCTAGGAAGGCACAGGGCCTGTGGACTCGAGAGGAATCCCTCCTCCCGATCAACATTTTGGAACTTTGAGCATTCAGATCTGAAGGCTTGGCCTCTTCTGGGTTTGTCCCAGTTTATCAGATTCCAATCAGACAACATAATCTCGGTGGCTTACATCAACCATCAGGGGGGAATTTAATGCTGATCTAATGTCACTGAGAACAATCAAAACAAAAAAGGGATTGACAGTGAAGGGTGCAGATAAGGGCGGAGCTTTGGTATTAATGAATCAGGAGGCATATGTGGCAGAAATAATACAGCAATTAAATGATACATCAGTGTACACAGAAATTAGTTTTGATCCAACACACAAGATACAGTGTGAAATAACTGATATTCTATCTAATGCTGTTATAAAGGGATTAATCTCAAGTGATCTTAGGGATTATTTACAGATAAAACATCCTATCAGACCGGTCATATATTGCTTGCCAAAAATTCATAAAAATAAATCTGAGCCACCAGGCAGACCTATTGTCGCCGGCTCAGGTTCTATTTTTTCAAACATCTCTGTTTTTCTTGATAAAATTCTGCAGCCCTATGTCACTAAATTATCCTCTTATATTAAAGACACTTATGATTTTTTGAACAAATTAGAAGATCTTAACTTGTCAAATCAGAAGGTTATTTTATTTATTCTTGATGTATCAAGTTTATATACGTCAATTAAGCATACAAGCGGAATAGCCTCAGTAGCCAAAATGTTGGCAAATGATGAGAAATATAATATGGCTCAAATACAATTTTTTTGTAAGATTGTTAGAATTAATTCTTTATGCCAATTATTTTCTTTTTAAGGACACCTTTTATTTCCAGAGAAAAGGGACAGCTATGGGATCCAATGATGCCCCTACATATGCCAACATATTCATGATCAATTTTGAAGAATTGTTTGTTTATGAACATCCATTATTTAAACAATATGGTGCCACATGGTGGCTTTTCATTGACGATGTGTTTGGCATATGGTATGGCGACATTGGATCCCTACTTGTATTCATTGATGATCTTAATTGTTCAGTCAATGGAATAAAATTCACTTTGACATATGATGAATATTCAATTCAATTTTTGGATACATGCATTTATAAAGGGGAATGTGGATTGAAGGCAGATATTTACTCAAAACCAACTGATAGGAACAATACACTATGGTTTGAGAGATTTCATCCACCCTCCACCTTTAGAGCTATACCCAAAAGTCAACTATTAAGTGTAGATCGTATTGTTTCTGACCCTGTAGTTAAAAAAAGTTCGTTTGGAAGAGATGTCAGAGAAATTTATCTCCAGAGGGTACCCAAAAGCACTTATTGACAATGTGAAACAAAATGTGATTTTTGACAATAGGGAGTCTAAATTAGCAAAAAGGATTAAAGATAGATCCAAAACTTCAGATAGACTAATGTTTATATCGCAATATAACACTAGGAGTAATCAAGTCAATAAAGTGATTCGTAAATATTGGCATATTTTACACAAATGCCATCCAGAAAATAGATGCTTTTAAACAACTTCCAATGCCAGCTTACAAACGAAGTCCTAATATTAAAGATAAATTAGTGAGGGCAGACATTGGTACAAATAAAACCACACAAAGAACTTTAACAGGCCGGGAACGTAAGGGATGTTATCCTGTATCATGTGTAATTCAATGATCAAGGGTGACAGTTTCTGTCATCCTTATACAGGGAAAAGGTATAAAATAAAAGATTATCTGACTTGTAGATCTCAATATATCATTTATGCGATTAAGTGCCGGTGCTCTTTAATTTATGTTGGTCAATCAACTAGGGAGGCACGTGAAAGGATTTCAGAACACAAATCAAATATCAGATGTAACAAAAAGGATGCTCCAGTTGCTTCCCATTTTTTAGAAGCTGGCAATAGAATTAGTCAACTCCATTTCCAAATAATTGAACAGGTAAATACACCAAGGAGAGGTGGGGATAAGGAAAATATAACATACAAACAGGGGAATGATTCAGGTGTGCACACTGTTGTTCATATAAAGACAGAGTCTTTTTTTTTTTTTAGAAGTAACTTTTAAATATGTCTTTGAAAAGCCACTGCATAAATTTGGCTGTTAAAAGTATAGAAATGTGACGGTGTTCCCCAAACAACCCCCACAATTTAGTTCACAAGGGAAACACTCCCAGACATCCGTATGTCAAATATATATATAAATTGACTCACCACTGTCTGGTCCCCTGGTAAAATACCTCCAGTTAAGCCAAGTTTTGCACCTCTTCCATTCATTGTCCAGGTATCCTTATTCTTTACATACAAAGAGAGAAGCGCTCTACCAGGAACGAACAACAGCTCAGGGGCTTGTTCTATGGCGATTTACCACCCGGAAGCAGCCTCTTTTAGACCAGTGTGCTTTTCACAGAAGAAAAATTTCCTGAAGTATATCAGTCTGATCCCGCCAAGTAAGGTCAGTCCAGCCCCGAAATACCAGGCAATTCTCCTCTGACCAAGGAACATGACAACCCCAGACGATCGTTTCGGCCTCCTATGGGCCTCGTCAGTGAGGTGCAGCCACATTCCTCTAAGCACACTGGGCAAGGAGTCCACGTCTGGTTTCCCCTATCACCCATAGGGAGACTTCCCCAGGGTCATAATAATTTGCATACAAAGAGAGAAGTGCTCTACCAGGAACGAACAACAGCTCAGTGGCTTGTTCTATGGCGATTTACCACCCGGAAGCAGCCTCTTTTAGACCAGTGTGCTTTTCACAGAAGAAAAATTTCCTGAAGTATATCAGTCTGATCCCGCCAAGTAAGGTCAGTCCAGCCCCGAAATACCAGGCAATTCTCCTCTGAACAAGGAACATGACAACCCCAGACGATCGTTTCGGCCTCCTATGGGCCTCGTCAGTGAGGTGCAGCCACATTCCTCTAAGCACACTGGGCAAGGAGTCCACGTCTGGTTTCCCCCATCACCCATAGGGAGACTTCCCCAGGGTCATAATAATTTGCATACAAAGAGAGAAGCGCTCTACCAGGAACGAACAACAGCTCAGTGGCTTGTTCTATGGCGATTTACCACCCGGAAGCAGCCTCTTTTAGACCAGTGTGCTTTTCACAGAAGAAAAATTTCCTGAAGTATATCAGTCTGATCCCGCCAAGTAAGGTCAGTCCAGCCCCGAAATACCAGGCAATTCTCCTCTGAACAAGGAACATGACAACCCCAGACGATCGTTTCGGCCTCCTATGGGCCTTGTCAGTGAGGTGCAGCCACATTCCTCTAAGCACACTGGGCAAGGAGTCCACGTCTGGTTTCCCCCATCACCCATAGGGAGACTTCCCCAGGGTCATAATAATTTGCATACAAAGAGAGAAGCGCTCTACCAGGAACGAACAACAGCTCAGTGGCTTGTTCTATGGCGATTTACCACCCGGAAGCAGCCTCTTTTAGACCAGTGTGCTTTTCACAGAAGAAAAATTTCCTGAAGTATATCAGTCTGATCCCGCCAAGTAAGGTCAGTCCAGCCCCGAAATACCAGGCAATTCTCCTCTGAACAAGGAACATGACAACCCCAGACGATCGTTTCGGGCCTCCTATGGGCCTCGTCAGTGAGGTGCAGCCACATATCCTTATTCTTTGCCTGGCAATTTTACTTTATGGTGCCTAAGCATCCACACGAATCCCTTGGATGTAAACAGTCTAATGCAGTGTGCTGCAAGCTCACCAACCGCAGTTAATATTCATAACCTGTGCTCACTGTTTGGCCAAATAGCAAGCAAACTTCAGAAAAAATGTATAACAGGAGCACCAGGTATAAGGATAAAACATTAAACTTTATTTGAATACAAAGGGTGTCATAACCTCTGGGTAAGAACACACAAATATAATAGTCAAACAGATTAAAAAAAAAGGCTGACCGGTTTCGGCTGCTGCCTTACTCCTAGCCTGCTTAAAACTGCCTAACAGTTCTCAGATTTAAAAACTATCATCTGTAATTCTATTGGTTTAGGACTCACACCCCTATTAGTATTCCCCTCAGCTTAAATCAATCAAACTCTTATTCAGTTACGCCTAATTTTTACTTTTTATTATTAACCTTTTACTTCTAACTTTTTACTTTTCCGCTTGTAGTGAAAAAGGACAAAAATCTAATTTATATTCTCTGCATATACATATAGGATTTCACTCTTGAACCCTATACGTTCCTATATCTGTATTGATATGTTGAAATCTACGTATGTGAATATATTTCTTATTACTCTGTCACTTTACCGAGTCGTGCTATAGAATGCCGATTATACAGGCAGAACCCTGATCACCATAAGATATTTTCATTATCATTTTGTGCTCTTACCTTATAGCGACTCTTATTTGTTATATTTGTCTAACTGGCCCTAAGCCTTTATGAAGACAAATGTGCTGTGCTTTGACTTTTGCACTTGATCAGATTATCTCCAGTGAAGTACGAGTCTCAGTTAAAATCGATCCCAATTGGTCGGGTAGCGTGTGCATTTGCCAATCAAAACGCAAGCCTGTCACAACACAGCACAGTATGTTAAGTCTTACCCCCCGTGTCTATCAGCTTTTCAGGCAGTATCCTCCCACTGTTAGTGCAATCTGCATGTAAACACAATTCAATGGGACCGTGGGCAATGTGGTCACTCTCTGTACTGTACGTTCAATGCACTGCACCCAAATACATAAGCAATTTAGGGACGTTATTCTCTAGCTACAAAGCGATCATGTGCATGATATGCTTCATTGAAACACCCAAAAAAAAATGTGTATACTATACTCAACTTACTATTTGATACTAAGCATGGCAGAGTAACTTCAAATGGCTGACAGTGGATGTAAGATCCCTGTATTCCACCATACCCCATGAGAAGGGCCTGGAGGCTCTAAGATTTTTTCTATCCAAAAAATATGCATATGATCAGGATTTTGCAGACTACATATTGAGGGTGACCAGATTTCTCCTGACCCATAACTATTTCCTGTTTGAGGGGGAGTTCTTTCTCCAGAGGCGTGGGACAGCGATGGGGGCTCAATTTGCCCCCTCCTATGCCAACCTTTTTATGGGTTGGTGGGAGCTCTCCCACGTCTTTGGGGAACGTAACCTGTTCAGACAGGAGATTGTGTGGTACAGGCATTTCATTGACGACCTCCTTTTCATTTGGCAATGCTCCTTTAATGATCTAGAGAAGTTTGTAGAGGGACTAAACGACAACACTGTAGGCATTAGCCTTACCTCTGACATACAAGAACACACAGTTAATTTTTTGGACATCACACTAAAGGGAAAAACAGGTCAGAAGATCACTGCAGAAACCTATCGAAAGCCGATTACAGGTAACTCTTTGCTGCACACCTCAAGTTGTCACCCAAGGAGGGTGTTTAGAGGTGTAGCAAGAGGACAGTTCATTCGCCTGAAAAGGAACTGTACTAATTTTAGTACATATGAGAAACAGGCTGATGAACTGTCGGATAGACTTCTAGAGAGAGGTTATCCAAGGTCAATCATTACAAAAGAGAGGAATTCCGTTACCAAGGTCAACAGAGTTGATCTTTTGAAACAGAAAAAAACAAAATACAGAAAAGGGACAAAAGAGAATGCGGACAAGAAAATTACATTCACAACAGAATACTCTCAGCAGTATAGACGGATATCTACTGTCAGCTGATGATGCTCTTAAAGAGACAGTAACTGAAGGCATTAGATGCACTTACAAAAGAAACAGAACAATAGGCAATATGATTGCACCCACGAGACTAAGAAAAGAACAGACAGATGGGTCCTCCTGGTTGAGGCTAAATGGTACCTATAGGTGTAATCATCTATCCTGCAAAGCCTGTGAAAAAGTAACTATAGGGGATTCTTTTAGTTCCCTGGCCACAGGAGAACATTTTCAGAAGAAATTATGTCTCAATTGCAGGTCTACCTTTGTAGTGTATCTGATCTTGTGCACCAATTGTGCCCTCCAATATATAGGCCTCATGACAAGGGAAGCTAGGGTAAGGATCAAAGAACATCTAGCGGATATCAAGGCTGGTGTTCTTACGCCATTAATTAATCATTTCTCAATTACACATAATAAAGATAATACATTTTTTTCTTGGACCATTATAGAGAGAGTACCATTCCAGACTAGAGGGGGTGACAGGACCCGAAAATTGGGTGAAAGAGAGGCTTTCTGGATATTTTGTTTAAAAACAAGGATTCCAGACGGTCTCAACTCTGAATTCGATCTTATTAATTTTTGGTAACATTTTGGGACACTTATAAAACTAGCTAGTGTCAACTGCATTAGAGGGCAACATAGGGCATAACACACACAAAAGGAAAACACATTTTTCACCCTAGCCCATGAAAGTCCCTTTGTTCTCAAATAAATACATAGGTAAAGTACAGAACTCCCCATGTCTAAGGAAAGCAAGCAGCCAAAATTGCCTTAACGATAACCAGTGTTTAGCAGGCAAGGTGGGAAAACTTTCTTTTGGGACTATATAGAATACTTAAATAGTAAGGTAAGAGTATAGTATACACATTTTTTTTTTTTTTGGGGTGTTTCAATGAAGCATATCATGCACATGATCGCTTTGTAGCTAGAGAATAACGTCCCTAAATTATCCCACATTATTCAGATTGGAGCCTAATTGGCTAGTTTGTTAGTTGTCCCTTTTTTGCTTATGTATTTGGGTGCAGCGCATTGAACGTACAGTACAGAGAGTGACCATATTGCCCACAGTCCCATTGAATTGTGTTTACGTGCAAATTGCACGAACAGTGGGAGGATACTGCCTGAACAGCTGATAGACACGGGGGGTAAGACTTAACATACTGTGCTGTGTTGTGACAGGCTTGCGTTTTGATTGGCAAATGCACACGCTACCCGACCAATTGGGATCGATGTTAACTGAGACTCGTATTTCGCTGGAGATAATCTGATCAAGTGCAAAAGTCAAAGCACAGCACATTTATCTTCATAAAGGTTTAGGGCCAGTTAGACAAATATAACAAATAAGAGTCGCTATAAGGTACGAGCACAAAATGATAATGAAAATATCTTATGGTGATCAGGGTTCTGCCTGGATAATCGGCATTCTATACGACTCGGTAAAGTGACAGAGTAATAAGGAATATATTCACATACGTAGATTTCAACATATCAATACAGATATAGGAACGGATAGGGTTCAAGAGTGAAATCCTATATGTATGTGCAGAGAATATAAATTAGATTTGTGTCCTTTTTTCACTACAAGCGGAAAAGTAAAAAGTTAGAAGTAAAAGGTTAATAATAAAAAGTAAAAATTAGGCGTAACTGAATAAGAGTTTGATTGATTTAAGCTGAGGGGAATACTAATAGGGGTGTGAGTCCCTAAACCAATAGAATTACAGATGATGGTTTTTAAATCTGAGAACTGTTAGGCAGTTTTAAGAAGGCTAGGACTAAGGCAGCAGCCGAAACCGGTCAGCCTTTTTTCATCTGTTTGACTATTATATTTGTGTGTTCTTACCCAGGCGTTATGACAGCCTTTGTATTCAAATAAAGTTTAATGTTTTATCCTTATACCTGGTGCTCCTGTTATACATTTTTTCATAAGGAAAATATACTTAATAGACGTGAAACATTTTGGATTAATGAGTTGAGCACTTTATGGCCATAGGGCTTGAATAGAGAATGCAATTGGACAGCATTCTGGTAATTTGAGTAACTAGAGAGATTATCTCCTATATTATTTATAAGTTCATGATCTATAAAATTTGATCTGATCTATTGCCCAGAAATACATAAATATACATTCAAGTATATATAGAGTATCCACATTGACCTATATATATGTGTATTTACTTAAATATATTTTAAGGTTTCTACACATATGATATATTTAAATTAAGAATGAATTGTGGTTTCATTATGGAATTACACATATTGAATGAGGATGGCATATATTTTTTAATATAATGAGATAAAACTAATTTCTCTTGTAAGATGTATCGAGTCCAGATATCGAACAGCTGAAACACAGTACAATAGTGGCGGAGCATGCTACTCTATCGGCGTCATGGCGCGAATCACAATTTAAAATTTTAAATCGCTTTTACATAACTCCCGCAGATATAAATAAATGGTATGATCAAACGTCAAAGTTATGCCCAAGATGTAGATCCGTGGTGGCCGACTTGGTCCACATGTTTTGGTCATGCCCAAAAATCTTGCAATTCTGGAAACGGATACAGTTTTGGTTGAATCAACTATTTCACGCACAAATTACCTTATCACAAGCCAATATATTCTTCCTTCTAACAAACACCACTCACGAGATGCGCAATAATAATTTTATCAATACTGTAATATTGGGCGCCAGATATCTTATATTAAAAAACTGGCAAGCGATGCGTCCACCCACACTTAACAATCTTACACATCTACTCCATTCCCAATATATAATAGAACAGACGGACAATTTTAACAATGGACCCCAGCAACAACTCAGCTTTGAAAAAAAATGGTTAGTTTTTATTCAAAAATACAGGCATAATATATAAAAACTAACCAGTAGCGATCTCCCTTCCCTCCCCTTCCCCCCTTTTTTTTTTTTTTTTTTTTTTTTTTTTTTCTTCTCCCCCCCTTTTCTTTTCTTTTCTCCTCCTTTGTTTCTCTCCTTTCTTCTTTCTTAACTCAGCAAGACTCTCATAATATTAAGTTAGGTCATGTGTTAATTGATAACTGGAGGGCATATAACTACATAAAATGTTAGTTAAACCTGGTAAAATATAACAGGAGTCACCCCAGCACACACGGAGGGCATAAAAGATGTTGTATAGGTATAGAAATGTTATATATCATACAAAATTAAGCTTTGCTATAATATCACATAAAATAAGTGCTGGAACTTTTGTAAAAAAAAAAAAAAAAAAAAAGATGTATCGAGTCCACAGATTCATCCATACTTGTGGGATATTCTCCTTCCCTGCAGGAAGTGGCAGGGAGAGCACCCACAGCAGAGCTGTCTATATAGCTCCTCCCTTAGCTCCACTCCCCAGTCATTCTCTCTGCCTGCTTAACTGATAGGAAGGGCAATGAGGAGTGTGGTGACAAAAATGTTAGTTTTTATTTTCTCAAGCAAAAGTTTGTTATTTTAAATGGTACCGGTGTGTACTATTCACTCTCTGGCAGAAAAGGGATGAAGATTTCTGCAAGGGGGATGATGATCTTAGCACTTTGTAACTAAAATCCACTGCTGTTCTTACAAGGGCTGAAGAGTACAGGAAAACTTCAGTTGGGGGAACAGTTTGCAGGCTAAACTGCATTAAGGTATGTTCAGTCTATTTTTTTCTAGACAGACTGTGTTATTTCTAGAAAAGGCTGGCAATATCCCCATGAGGGAAGGGTAAGCTGTATTCAGTAAAAGAGGAATTCAAGCTTGCATAAAGGGCTCATAGTTACTGGTGACACTAATGGGAAAAAACGTTTTGGTTTAATTACAAATAAAACAGACTTTAAGGGGTCTTTAAGGGGTCTTTGTGGCTTGTTTAAGGGTTATTAACCCACATGGCTAGTGTAAGAAACACTCTGTGGTGTTTTTTAGGCCTCATAACATTGAGTGAGGTGGGTGGGGCCTATTTTTAGTTGCACAGTTTATTTACCTCAGAAGCATCCAGCTACTTCTCCAGAGATTCCTGCTGTATTTGAGTGCTGTAAAGAGGTTTTTTCCCCACAAATCATTCCTAAAGGGCAGGTAGGCACCACAGCAGAGCTGTGGCAAGGTGCTGAATGTTATTTTACCGGTTTTGAAGTTTTTTCAATCCGGTTTTTACATTAAGGGGTTAATTGTTTATTTGCATAGTTGTGCAAAGTTACTAGGGCTTTATGATGCTACTGTAAAAATTTTGTTGTGTTTACTGCTTTTTTACACTGTTTTGCAGAGTTTGTGCAGCTTTTTTTCTCTTAAAGGCACAGTACCGTTTTGGTTTAAAGTGTTATTTACTTTGATTGAAGTGTTTTCCAAGCTTGCTTGTTACATTACTAGCCTGTTTAACATGTCTGACACCAAGGAGAATCTTTGTTCTATGTGTTTAGAAGCCATTGTGGAACCCCCTCTTAGAATGTGTCCCACTTGCACTGATATGTCTATAAATTATAAAGAGCATATTTTAGCACTTAAAAATATTGCAATAGATGATTCTCAGTTAGAAGGAAATGAGGGTTTAGCATCTAGCTCTCCCCAAGTGTCACAACCAGTAACGCCCGCACAAGTGACGCCAAGTACCTCTAGTGCGTCTAATTCATTTACTTTACAAGACATGGCCACAGTTATGAATAAAACCCTCAAAGAGGTTTTCTCTAAACTGCCTGGTTTACAAGGAAAGTGTGTCAGCTCTGGGTTAAGAACAAATGCTGAGCCGTCTGACGCTTTAGTAGCCGTACCCTCACAATGTTCTGAAGTAGGGGTAAGGGATTTGTTATCTGAGGGAGAGATTTCTGATTCAGGAAAGACACTCCCTCAGACAGATTCTGATATGACGGCCTTTAAATTTAAGCTTGAACACCTCCGCTTATTGCTCAAGGAGGTATTAGCTACTCTAGACGATTGTGACCCTATAGTGGTCCCAGAGAAATTGTGTAAAATGGACAGATACTTAGAGGTTCCTGTTTACACTGCTGTTTTTCCAGTCCCTAAGAGGATTGTGACTATTGTTACTAAGGAGTGGGATAGACCAGGTATTCCGTTCGCTCCCCCTCCTGTTTTTAAGAAAATGTTTCCCATATCTGACACCATACAGGACTCGTGGCAGACTGTTCCTAAGGTGGAGGGAGCTATTTCTACTATTGCTAAGCGTACAACTATACCTATCGAAGACAGTTGTGCTTTCAAAGATCCTATGGATAAAAAATTAGAGAGTCTCCTAAAGAAAATTTTTGTTCATCAAGGTTTTCTTCTCCAACCTATTGCATGCATTGTTCCTGTAACTACTGCAGCTGCTGTCTGGTTTGAGGCTCTAGAAGAGGCTCTCCAGGTGGAGACTCCATTAGAGGATATTATGGATAGAATTAAGGCCCTTAAGTTGGCTAATTCTTTCATTACAGATGCCGCTTTCCAAATGGCTAAATTAGCAGCAAAGAATTCAGGTATTGCCATTTTAGCATGCAGGGTGTTATGGCTTAAGTCCTGGTCTGCTGATGTGTCGTCAAAATCTAAATTGCTGAACATCCCTTTCAAAGGAAAGACCCTATTCGGGCCTGCACTGAAAGAAATTATTTCAGACATCACTAGAGGGAAAGGCCATGCCCTCCCTCAGGATAAAACAAATAAGATGAGGACCAAACAAAATAATTTTCGTTCCTTTCGGAACTTCAAGGGTGGTCCCGCTTCAGCTTCCCCTGCAGCACAAGAGGGGAATTCTGTCCAATCCAAGTCAGTCTGGAGACCTAACCAGGCTTGGAACAAAATAAACAGGCCAAGAAGCCTGCTGCTGCCTCTAAGACAGCATGAAGGGGTAGCCCCCGATCCGGGACCGGATCTAGTAGGGGCAGACTCTCTCTCTTTGCTCAGGCTTGGGCAAGAGATGTTCATGATTCCTGGGCTTTAGAAATTGTGTCCCAAGGATATCTTCTGGACTTCAAAGACTCCCCCCCCCCCCCAAGGGGGAGATTTCACATTTCTCAAATGTCTGCAAACCAGACAAAGAGAGAGGTGTTCTTATGCTGTGTAGAAGACCTAGATACCATGGGAGTGATTCGCCCAGTTCCAAGAGCGAAACAAGGGCTAGGTTTTTACTCCAACATGTTTGTGGTTCCCAAAAAAGGGGGAACTTTCAGACCAATCTTGTATCTCAAAATTCTAAACAAATTCCTCAGAGTACCATCTTTCAAGATGGAGACTATTCGGACTATTCTTCCTCTGATCCAGGAGGGTCAATATATGACTACCGTGGACTTAAAGGATGCGTATCTACACATCCCTATTCACAGAGATCATCATCAATTCCTCAGATTCGCCTTTCTGGACAGGCATTACCAGTTTGTGGCCCTTCACTTCGGGTTGGCCACGGCTCCCAGAATTTTTACAAAGGTGCTAGGGTCCCTTTTGGCGGTTCTAAGACCGAGGGGTATAGCAGTGGCACCTTATCTAGACGACGTCTTAATTCAGGCATCGAGTTTCCAGCTAGCCAAGTCTCACACGGACATCGTGTTGGCTTTTCTGAGATCTCACGGGTGGAAGATGAACATAAAAAAGAGTTCTCTCGTCCCTTTCACAAGAGTTTCCTTCCTAGGGACTCTGATAGACTCGGTAGAAATGAAAATATTTCTGATGGAGGTCAGAAAATCAAAACTTTTAATCACTTGCCAAGCTCTTCATTCCATTCCTCGGCCATCAGTGGCTCAGTGTATGGAGGTAATCGGACTTATGGTAGCGGCAATGGACATAGTTCCTTCTGCCCGCCTACACCTCAGACCACTGCAACTATGCATGCTCAAACAGTGGAATGGGGATTATGCAGATTTATCTCCTCAACTGCATCTGGACCAAGAGACCAGAGATGCTCTTCTCTGGTGGTTGTCTCAGGACCACCTGTCTCAGGGAATATGTTTCCACAGGCCAGAGTGGCTCATAGTAACGACAGATGCCAGCCTGCTAGGCTGGGGTGGAGTCTGGAAATCCCAGAAAGCACAGGGCTTATGGTCTCGGGAGGAATCTCTCCTCCCAATAAACACTCCTCCCAATAAACATTCTAGTACTGAGAGCAATATTCAATGCGCTTCAGGCGTGGCCTCAGCTAGCTGCGGCCAAATTAATCAGATTTCAGTTGGACAACATCACGACTGTAGCCTATATCAGTCATCAAGGAGGAACACTGAGTTCTCTAGCGATGATGGAGGTAACCAAAATTATCCGATGGGCGGAGGATCACTCTTGCCATCTCTCAGGAATCCATATCCCAGGGGTAGAGAACTGGGAGGCGCATTTCCTAAGTCGTCAGACTTTTCATCCAGGGGAGTGGGAGCTCCATCCGGAGGTATTTTCCCAGCTGACTCAGCTATGGGGCACACCAGAATTGGATCTGATGGCGTCCCGACAGAACACCAAACTTCCGCGTTATGGGTCCAGGTCCCGGGATCCCCAGGCGGTACTGATAGATGCTCTAGCAGTGCCCTGGTCCTTCAATCTGGCTTATATATTTCCACCGTTTCCTCTCCTCCCACGTCTGGTTGCCAGAATCAAGCAGGAAACAGCTTTGGTGATTCTGATAGCGCCTGCGTGGCCATGCAGGACTTGGTATGCAGACCCGGTGGACATGTCATCTGTTCCACCGTGGACTCTGCCAATGAGGCAGGACCTTCTAATCCAAGGTCCGTTCAAGCATCCAAATCTAATTTCTCTGCGTCTGACTGCTTGGAAATTGAACGCCTGATTCTATCAAAGCGTGGTTTCTCTGAGTCGGTCATTGATACCCTGATTCAGGCTAGAAAGCCTGTCACCAGGAAAATCTATCATAAGATTTGCCGCAAATATCTTTGTTGGTGTGAATCCAAGGGTTACTCATGGAGTAAGATTAGGATTCCTAGAATTTTGTCTTTTCTCCAAGAAGGATTGGAGAAGGGATTATCAGCTAGTTCCTTAAAGGGACAAATATCTGCTTTGTCTATTCTTTTACACAAACGTCTGGCAGATGTCCCAGATGTTCAAGCGTTTGGTCAGGCCTTGGTCAGGATCAAGCCTGTATTTAAACCTGTTGCTCCGCCATGGAGCCTAAACTTGGTTCTTAAAGTTCTTCAAGGGGTTCCGTTTGAACCTATGCATTCCATAGATATTAAGCTTCTATCTTGGAAAGTTTTGTTTTTAGTAGCTATCTCTTCGGCTCGAAGAGTTTCTAAGTTATCTGCTTTACAGTGTGACTCACCTTATCTTATTTTCCATGCAGATAAGGTGGTTTTACGTACCAAACCTGGATTCCTTCCTAAAGTTCTTTCTAATAGGAATATCAATCAGGAAATTGTTGTTCCTTCGCTGTGTCCTAATCCTTCTTCAAAGAAGGAACGTCTGTTGCACAATCTTGATGTGGTTCGTGCTTTAAAGTTCTACTTACAAGCAACCAAAGATTTCCGTCAAACATCTTCATTGTTTGTTGTCTATTCTGGTAAGCGGAGAGGTCAAATGGCTACGGCTACCTCTCTTTCTTTTGGGCTGCAAAGCATCATCCGTATGGCTTATGAGACTGCTGGCCAGCAGCCTTCTGAAAGAATTACTGCTCATTCTACTAGAGCAGTGGCTTCCACATGGGCTTTTAAAAATGAGGCTTCTGTTGAACAGATTTGTAATGCGGTGACTTGGTCTTCGCTTCATACTTTTTCCAAATTTTACAAATTCAATTCTTTTGCTTCTTCGGAGGCTATTTTTGGGAGAAAGGTTCTACAAGCAGTGGTGCCTTCCATTTAAGGTACCTGTCTTGTTCCTCCCTTCATCCGTGTCCTAAAGCTTTGGTATTGGTATCCCACAAGTATGGATGAATCCGTGGACTCAATACATCTTACAAGAGAAAACAGAATTTATGCTTATCTGATAAATTTCTTTCTCTTGTGATATATCGAGTCCATGGCCCACCCTGTCTATTTAAGACAGGTAGTATATTTTTATTTAAAAAACTTCAGTCACCACTGCACCCTATAGTTTCTCCTTTTTCTTCCTAGCCTTGGGTCGAATGACTGGGGGGTGGAGCTAAGGGAGGAGCTATATAGACAGCTCTGCTGTGGGTGCTCTCTCTGCCACTTTCTGTAGGGAAGGAGAATATCCCACAAGTATGGATGAATCCGTGGACTCGATACATCACAAGAGAAAGGAATT